>NW_013667923.1:168310-192971 GCF_000517525.1 Limulus polyphemus
CCTTGTGTGAAGTGTCTTTGTAGCATTGCTCCTTGTGTGGAGAGTGTCTTTGGTAGCATTGCCTCCCTTTGTGGTGGAGAGTGTTCTTTGGTAGCATTGCCTTCCCTTTGTGGTGGAGAGTGTTCTTTGGTAGCATTGCCTTCCCTTTGTGGTGGAGAGTATTTTTTACATAGCATACTCTTCTCTTTATGGTGAAGAGTTCTCTTCTTTTGTAAGATAGCTTTCTCTTTGTGGTGGATGGTTTCTTTCGTAGCATAGTTTCTCTTGGTGATAGAGAGTTCACTTTCGTAGCCATAGCCTTCTCTTTGTGGTGGAGAGTTATCTTTCGTAGCATAGCCTTCTTTTTGTGGTGGAAAGTTTGCTTTTGTAGCATAGCCTTACCCTTTGTGGTGGAGAGCTTTCTTTCGTAGCCATAGCCTTCACTTTGTAATAGGTAATTCTCTATCGTAGTATAGCCTTCCCTTTGTGGTGGAGAATTTTTTTTTCGTAGCAAATTCTTCCCTCCCTTTGCGTTGGAGAGTTCACGTTCGTTGCCATAACCTTTCCTTTGTTGTGGAAAAGTTCTCTTTCAAAGCATAGCCTTCTCTTTGTGGTTGAGAATTATCTTCGTAGCCATAACGTTCACTTTGTGATGGAGGTTTCTCTTTCGTAGCATAGCTACCGCTTGTTGTATAGAATTTTTTTTTTCGTGGCCATATCCTTCACAGTGTGGATAAGAACTTTGTTCAGAACTGACTTATTGTAGCCTGTACTACTCTATACAGTGTACTGTGCGAGTTTTTAAGAACATTAAATACTATCTTCTACAAACGCTGTATCCTTTGATTTAACACCAGTTAACAGCCTGCTATACAAATATACTTCCTAGAAAGAGTTGTGACATATTCCTCCAGCTATATTGTGTAGTATCATTGCACTGCCAACTGGTGAAAAATTTGCTGTCAACAAAATATAGAAGTGCTAAACACATCGCCCGTTTAGCCACTGCTTATATCTGCGTAAACACGATATGGCAGTAACATATGCAAATCGTTTTCCAAAAGTATAGATGACCTTCTATTTTTAACATATGCTACAATTATATTCTAAGACATTTAGAATATATATATATATATATATACGCACATGATTACCAAACACTCGTAAGTAATGTACTACTTTTTTTGCTCCAGTTATAATTATTATGTTTTTTTTCTCTTTAGATATTTATTAAGTTATATTTACGATACGATGAGGATTTTTTGGCCAACTAACAGATGTTTTTTCGTTCTATTAAACATGAAGAGTTATTTTTTTAGAACTTAATTATATAATATACTTTGAAAGCATGGTCGCAATTAACATTGTTAGCTTAATTCCTCAAGTAAATTAATTGTCATATCCTCTCGTGTGCAACATTTACCTGAATCTCACATAAATATATATGACTGTCAATATATTAGATTAATTGTCATATCCTCTCGTGTGCAACATTTACCTGAATCTACATAAATATATATGACTGTCAATATATTAAATTAATTGTCATATCCTCTCGTGTGCAACATTTACCTGAATCTTACATAAATATATATGACTGTCAATATATTAAATTAATTAGCTAAATGTATATGGCTTAAAACTTGCTCTGTGATAAAAGTTTCTTTAATTTCACCCAATTATTTTTTACAATCTCACCAATAAATTATTTTTAACATTAAAAAAGGTCATTGTTTTATGATTTGAACTTAACCTTTTAGCAAAACGCTGCATAATAACTTGTAATTAATATTCTAGTTTCAAGTACAGGTATACATTTATTTTCAGTAGTTTGTCCTACGTTAGGCTTCATATTTCTTTTCATAGCCGTTGACAAATTGAGAAAACTGACCTCCGTGTCATGGTTACATATTCTCAGTAACCTTAACGTGTAGAGAAATATTTCACGTATTTCATTCTTACATCGTTAGTAACCAATGAAGGCAACCTAACATCAGTCTGCTGGTTATGTGCCATTTCAGTCATGAGGGTAGAAACAATTAACCAAACACGGGATCTGTGTCAATGGGATTTAGAAAACAACAACAACAACAACCTAATACATTAAGATTTCTGCTAATCAACCACATGACTATTATGAACAGTTAAAACTAAACAAAATATTCCCTACAAAAGTAAAACTAACAAAGATATACAGTTTACACAATAAATCAAAACCAAACAAGTTTAAAACACTTATTTCAAGTAGAACACATTCTCAAATCAAAATACAAGATACGTTTGTTTGATGAATTATGAATTCCTAAGAAAATATGATAAATAAGAGATATTCAGAAAATAGTGAAAACTGCAACACAAAATACGTTAGTTTGTTCAAGTACAAAGTCACAATCGGATATCTGTGCTTTTTCCACCGTGGGGAATCGAACCCCAGATTTTAGCGTTGTAAGTCCGTAAATTTACCGGGGGACAAACTCTTTCAGAAACTCTAACTCTTTCTCATAATTACTGACCTATTATCAGTGCATCTGACCATTCATTTTAAGGTATTCATCACCTTATCTGTGCCTAAATAAGACTGGACATCAAGTAGAATGAGTAATCGTCCATTTTCCTTTGACACAACCTAGTTGGGATAGTTGAAATGGCAAACTAAAATAGTAAAAAACCTCATAAAAAGATTAATTTAACTGGTAGTGCTGAGTTTAACACAGTTGAACAATCATTAAATAAGCTTCTTGTATTCAGAACTGTCATAAGATACCAGAATATATTTAGGAACAGTCTGTCAGTATTCAGTAATCCTGAATAGATATTTGACGGAAAGCAACGTTACAATACAAATTTTCGTGATTCATAATTGCGCATGGTAAAAATACTATGTAATATGAATAAAACTTTAAAAGTAGATAAGATATTTTAGGTTTTCCAATAGACCGAAAATTTTGTTTTCAGCATTCTTTTTTAGTTTCTGTAGTAAGGATTTTGTATTGACAATATTTCACAGATCAGATGCAAAAGTTTGCTTTAATGGGAAAGAATGTGAAAGACAAACCTATTACTTCTAGCCAGTTCAAATAACCATAATTTTCTGCTTAAACCATATGCTAAGTTGGTTTTATTTAGAAACTGTACATAACATAAAGTAAGGTAAAGGTCTGCGTAAGATGATGTATGTCAGCAGTTCTTGGCTTCTTGAAATATTTGCAAATTCTTCATAAAAATACTGAATACTCCTTCCCACATATTCCACTATGTGTCTTTGAAATTACAGCTTAGAAAAGTGTATTACTCTTTCTATAATGAATAATAAACGCCCGCTGTTTGCTAAGTATTTTAACTGGTGGTATTTCCTGATCGATAGAAAACTTCTGGGGGGGTGGGCTGTAGATGTCTAACAGAAGCATATGAATGGTGAAATAAAAGAAATTGGGTATTTTTAACTGATTAAAGCAGAATTAAAACGGCTGTATCAATGTTGATAAGTGTCTTGAATAGTTGTACTTTCCAATTCTGATAGTTTTGTCAGGCTGAAACATTTTTTCTTTGATGAAAGATTTAGCACCAGTGATCGCCAAAAAAAAAATCAAGTAGATTTAAAAAGACCCAGAAACTTTCCAACAATTGAATATTCTTCTTTAGTGGTAGACAAATGTTAAATAATGTAGAGGAATAAATTTGAAAAATATGTACATGTCGCGTGAGCAGGAAGTGTTTTTCAAGGTGGTCGTGAAAATTGACCAATCCTGATTGAAGATGGGTGTGTCACCAGACATCGGAAATGTTGAAGTAACAAACTATCCAATAGTATGACGAAGGTGAAAAGAATTACGTGTTTATAATGGGAGATAATTACAGCTATTATTTAATATAGAAAGGGAGAAAACAGCTTATTTAAGTGAGCAAAATCTCTTGATTCTATAGCTCAAACAGTAAAAATATAATAACATGAAGCGAAAAAACTTTATATAGAAACCTTCTCTTAAATCTGTTTTGTTTTATTTATTTATTTGTTATTTTATGGGTGAAAAGCAATAAAGCAATAAAATAGAATAGAAACATGAAATTACTCTTGCAGGTTTACAAAAGGTGACCAACTGTAGGTCAATTACGGAGTGTGGAAATAAAATAAGCTACTTTTGGGGCTTTTCTAGAAATGTCATCAGTGTAGCGTCTCTAGATTCATCTTATCTGTATATATATTTATATTAGTCTAATTTCAAAGTCCCCATAAAATAGTATTGACATAGTTTGGTGTCATTTTGTTACACATAGTTATATATTTTGTATGAATGAAGTAATCTTTATTAAATTCAAAACCATTAAAAGTAAACGCGAGGCTTTCTAAGCCTACGATAGTCTGTGTTTTGGTTTTGTCAAATTTCGACAGGTCAGAAATTTCAGGCCCTCATCGTGTGGGCTCCCCATGACACAGCGGTATGTCTGCGGACTTATAACGATAGAAACCAGGTTTCTATACCCGTGGTGAAGAGAGCACAGATAGCCCATTGTGTAGCGTTATGCTTAACTTCAAAACAAACAAACAATCATCGCGTGGAATGTTTGTGTAAGTTGAAGATATGTCCATACTGTAAAGAAGAGTGTTTGGAGGGAGTAAGCTTTTACTCTTAATGTTACAAGTCAAGTTTAAAAATGTGTAGACATGAAGAGATGTATTTGATGCAGGCAAATAAGTTTCAGTAGGCCAGTGTTAGAAATAATAGAGCCTCCAGGATTGTTAGGTTTGTGTATCTTTGGTGACGTGTAAGACTGGAGTGTTAAAGTAACAGAGACTTTAGAGTTTCGCAAATGACATCTTGGTTATTCTGAAAGTTATTTAGTACTTCCTCAATAGCTTTAACAAATTGGGGGGTGGAGGGTTGAAATTTATTTTTTGTAATAGTTGGTATCATTAAGTCGTCGGTAAGCTTTTTTGATATAGTCACTTTTGTTGAGGGTTACAATTGCGCCACCTTTGTCAGCTGATTTAATAACAATGTCTTTGTCATGTTTCAGTGAAGTCAGAGCGACACGTTCATTGTAAGAGAGATTATTATGTACTTTGGAATCGGACTTAATGGTTCTAATCACTTCATTCTCAACGTTAGTAATAAAACTTTACAAGTATGATTATCTGTTGATTGATTAGGATGATCATATGACCATTCTTTTTGAATTGTGAGCCATGAGTTTCAGTATTATTGGATTTATTGTAAACAAAAATTCTCGAAGTCGAAAATAAGTTCAAAAATGTTAACGTCAGTTGAGGCTTTTACTAGTCATATAATATTTTGGAGAAGAGGTTGGTGATACTGAAAGTGGTTTCAGATTGTGGGTGTTTAGAAAAAGAATTAAATGAGTAGAATGGATAAGGAACAAAATCTTTGTTCTCACTCTACTTCTCCTGTCTGTAAGAGTTTACATTAACAAGATAAGTTTGTCTAAGAGTGTCTACGTTTTGAACAAGCGTTGAAGTTCTGGCCAGTTAGACAGTTACACAATATACCATTTGTAGGGGAAAATCATCACTCGGCAAAGGAGGAAGCTTCTTCTTTCTTGAATCTTGATAATAATTACTATATTGACATTAATGACATTGTCTGATTAGATATAGAAATTAAGTCAATCAGCTTTGACACAGAAAAGAGAGAGATAAAGTGGGAAAGGAAATAAATATATAAATTTACAAAGTCCTTGCTCGTGGCTAAGCAACTGCAAGTTATCTTTACCGACTTAGTAGTATTGTACCATAAAAGTAGGAACAGTATGCTAGGTTTAGGATTTCTGAAAATTGAAATTGTTGCTTTGAAACAATTAAACTAAGGTGTACAAAATCTCAAGAATATTGATGATATCGAAAATTACCTAAAAAAGAAAAAAAGTAACTTTTAAAACGTATGCCGCACGTGCTAAACAAACCCGCTAGGAGGTAATTCAGAAGGTGCCAAATTGAACCAAGTATCGTTATCTCTAATGGAAGAATACTGAGTAATCCAAACTATAACTATACGCCAAAATATATTTTGTACTAATAGAATTTAATGCTATAAAAATAAGTTTTTTATCGTTACTACAGCACGTTTATGTAAATTATTCAACAAAACACAAGCCATAAAAAGTAAATAAACCAGGAAAGTTTCCTGCTCTTTCAAAAATAAATAAGCAGTTTAATTTATTTGTTATACACTTACATGCTTAGGCTCAGATAATGTGTGTTATTATTAATGTGTCTGTGAATAGCTGATTTATTAATCAAGCATTTCGGCAATACTCTTTGTTTTATCACCGAATATATCAATTATTTATACCCGTGATATTATTTCATGTGGTGAAATAGGGTTGGAATTGCCTGTTACAAAGTTATATACTTAAATAAAATGGAAGAGATAAGTAGTAGTGGATAATATAGGTTCATATTTAGACGCTATCTTTACGTCTAAGTTTTTAAGAAAGCAAGAAAAAAAAAATAAAAACGCAATAATTTAAGAAAATCTTGGTTGCAGGGTTCTAAAATCTTGTGTACAGGAATATCAAGTTGGATGTTTCTTTACATTTAGTTTATTTATACGCTGGAGAGCGATTCTATTACACATGTAATTTCACAAGGCTTCAGAAATATGTCACTATTAAACTGATGTGCAACTATAGCAATCTTTAATATAAGAATGAAGTTTTAATCAGTGAGATGGTTGTGAATCTAAACGTTTGTGAAATTTGAACATTTTAGAGAAATTAAAAGATTTACCGAATGATCAACATTTATTGATTTATGTCTGCGGACAGATAACCTATTGTGTAGCTTTGTGCTTAATTACAAACAAACCAATATCATTAATTATATTTGGCCGGCCCTATGTACACTTAATATATTCATTTATTCATTGAATTTTTTATAATAATTATTATAAATACATAAAATAGGATAGTTTATCCAACAAAATAAATACAAAAAATATTTTTTGACATGAGTAGCGGATATAACTGTTCTCATATTACTTAAGTTTTTCTATTGCTGTTGGGCTTAGGTGATGCAATACAAATTACTGCAACAGACTTCACGACGGATGTGACTTGAACTCAGTTATATTGTCTTGAGAGCTAAATTAATCAAGTTAAACACTGGGTGGTATTTTTTTTCAGTTTTATTACAGTAGAAGTATGTGTTTATGAGTATATGATTCTTTTGCTATAAAAGGTTTCTTTTGATTTGCATTTAACCGGGCGTTTCTCACAAACGTAGTCTTTTTACCCAATCAAACTTTGTTTAACATGTGTAAACATTCAGAAAAATGTAATATGTTCTCCTCCTTTGTGTAAATATTATTTTACAAATAATATTATACAATCTTTTTATTCTGAATAAACATAAAAAGTCGAATGATTTCATCTTATTCGGCAAAAAAGAAAAAGGAACAAATTCAAGGTATGTCTTCCAACATAAATTAAGTTGAACATAACATTGATGTATCAAAATGATACAATGTCTAGTAAGTTATTCACAGGATTACTCTATTAACGAGGACAAGATGGATTTTAATAATTCGCTAAAACGTGAAAGAGACGTAAAATCATGGGATCAGATAAAACAGTAATCATATAGGGACCATATTGTAAAGTTTTAGATGCAAGACAGTTCCTGTAATAAAATACAACTAGAATGATATTATTTTGGAGTTAAAGAAAACAGGCTCTATTCTGCTCCCATCCAATTATGAACATTTTCATCATAAATCCCGTTTGAACTTACGTATACAACCATTCGTGTAATGAACTGTTGTCGGTAGTACCCGACAGAGATTGTCTTTCAAACAACTACTTTCCAACCAATCTTAAATGTGCCCATTAGCTCTAACTCACTGCCAATCAATTATCTAACCATTAAACCAGTCTTTCTTCGCCAAACCCAACTCTTAACCGTCCACCCATCCACCCACACTACTACTTCAGCATCTGTTCTATGTGTACGCATATCTCTACGTTTAAAGAGGCTTACTTACTAGTTAAAGCTAAAACCCTGTCACGCGATCTCAAAACAAAACAGGTTTCTTCCACATTGGTTAAAATAGGCTATTTGGATCTTGTAAAAAGAAATACGTGTTTCAGTCTTGGAATCAACTTAAATATCATTTTGTTTTATTCTGATTGGAAAGATGCTTATTTGATAAATATCAATGAGCTAATATTTTAAAATAGGAAATTTTTAACGTCACCCAATCAAAACAACATTCGCACGTTTCTCTTTTTCTTGTCAATAAATTACACGAATCAGATTAAAGGTTTGAAGGACAAAATCCTAAACATCTGTTCATTTAGCACACGTATACCGAAAGCGATACAAGTAATAAAACTTGAATCTGGGAACGAACTTAAGAGAAAACCATCCATTACGGATATAAAAAAACAAATCGCACGAACAACACATAGGATAAAACCATACCTTATAAAAACATTAAATGAACACTGGATCTATTTCAGCCTGGGCTCGAGTACCTAATGTGTAGTGATTTTATATTATCTTGAGATTGGAATATTATAACCGATATTAATTGTATATGATGAGATATTGAAATAGAAAATATATTTTACTGGTTTTAAATAGAATGATAAAGTTCAGTTTGATAAAATTGGAAGTATCAAAATTTAATCAAATTTACTAACTTTTTGTGCTTTTTAATTTTATTTGTTGTCAAGCAATGGGTTAGTTATTCTGAGGCTACCACGAATATCGAAACCCACTTTCTGGCGTTACAAGCCTCCAGACTAACTGCTGCGCCACTGGGACTTGTATACTTTTGGTGGTTAATCGCAATAGTAAAATATATCGCTGTGGCGCTAGAGTGCTTTCATCAGAGCAGCTTGACGAAACGTTTCCTTGTCATTGTTATTATTACTATCGTTTAAGAAACCACTTCCTTATTATTGGTGTTACTATTGTTGTTGTCACACTTTCTGTAATTTTTTGTAGTTAAAACAACTTGGAACTCTTAATGACTACTTTTTTTTCTTAGATTTTCTGCACTCAATCGTCGTGTTCACGCGCAATGGCTTTTGACATACGGAGTCGGAGGTACTTATTAATTTAACAGGAAATGACAAAAAATACGCTTAACAATATTAATAGAAGAAAAATGCTTAGGAGTGTGTGTGTGCTAATTTTATATTTCGGTCCTACTTGTGTCTCATTATTTTTCTATTACATTTAAATAAGAAGTAGCTGTATATATATACAGAACGATCATTCACACTGGAAAATTAACTTACCGCACATTTTATTTTTTCAATTCAGTTTAATTATTTCTGTTTTTCAAGCTCAACGTGATATTTCTATCCAGAAGTATTTCTTCAGTGGACTAGAACTGAATATAAATGTGAGCATGTTTAGACATTCTAAATTATACAAGTACAAACAGTCTTAGTGGGTAAAATACATATATTAAAGCTTATTATTTATTGCTAGCATTGTTTCTACAAAACAATATATTGGTACATTATAAAAAAATACTATTTAGGGCATAGCATGTAAACCGGTATGGTAAATCAGTAAGAAACTGCCCTAATGGTCTTACTCTCTTTTTCTATGTTGTTTTCGAATTTCACCATTTTAAACATATATGTATAGATAAGCAGGATCACAAAATAAGAACAAAAATATTCACTTGCGCTTCCAACAATAACATTTTGAGTGTTCTCAACTAGAAAATGGAAAGAACTTACCATTTTCACGAGACACAGACTAGTTCCCCAGAATGAAAAAGTATTTCAACGTATTCAACGTGTAATCTAAATGACGCAGTGTTATACGCGCTTGGACATGTAGTTAGAATTAAGCAAGACATTCCAGATCAAATCTATCACATTTAGCTAGTACTGAAACAGTTTAGACATTTTTTATGCAAGTTCTCGAAACATTTGTAAGTGCCAACATGTACTGTTCGTTCTAGCGCATGTTTCTGAACTATCTGTTTCGAGACTCGAAATTGACACTCAAGCTACACTGATTATATGTTTACCAGTACCTGTTGCTGTTGAAATGTATCTCTCAAACGAAGATGACTTCTGCACCTTTGTGGTTTAAATAGAAATAGTAAGGGATTGCTCAGATGATTATTAATTGAAAATAAAACGTTGATATGTTCAAATCTTATGAACTTCCTGATTGTAAATAAAATAATTTTCAAAACTTTATTGTAACAGAAATCAAAAATAACTTTCTAGTTTTTTTTCTATAGTACCACATTTTAAAAACGAAAATAAAACTCATTAAATCAAAAAACTGGTATGCCGTCTTTCAAAAGTCACAATGGGGGATGAAGTACCCCTGTATATGCACTAAAAACGGAAGTGTCCTCTCAAGCTGCCCTGCGTGATATCCCGAAGAAAACATGCAACATATGGACCCCATATCTAGATGACTCATACACGGTTGGAAAAGCCACCTTCAAGGTCGTTCGATATGTAATTTGATAAACCCATGATGCAACACAGGTTGTGACAGAACACTAATAAGAACTGTATTTACATCGAGCTTGGCTGCTTCTACTTGTGTCTGACATTTAATAGCATGGAATGTCATGGGGATTCTGCCACCTTTTCACCCTTAATCAGCGGGCTCTAATGATTGAAATGGCTCTTCATAGGCTCCTTCCAAGTGGATCTGTGGTAGATGAATGTGAAGAGGTCCGGTATTCATTGAGAGGTCTTCTCAATATCTTATTTTTTTTTTGATGCATAGACGCGTTTACGTAATTATGTATTTAAGACATATGAAGAAATTACTGTATAGAATATTTATGAAATGTACGAAATAAAAAATGGATGCCATTTTTAATGTTTAATGATGTAAAACAAATGTTCCCGTTGGAGTCAGTGTAACACAGGTTTATAATACCCACAGTGTATCTAATAGTTAGATGTTAAAAAAATGGATGTCATTTTTAATGTTTAATAATGTATATGGGTTCGTATAATATTTTATTAAAACTTCTGAGCATCATTTTTATAGCCATTAGTGTGTTCATGCAAATCAACTTTTAACGATACTAGCACAGTGAATAGAAGGTTTTTCTGTTGTTTTTTTATGTTGCAAACTCATGAAGAGTCAACAGGATAGCTTCTTCCGTGCCATGTTCAGAATGTTTACTATGAAAATGAAACAAGCAGGCCTTAGAGCATAAATTATATTTCTAAACAGTTTTCTTGGAAGTTCAGAATCAAAGACATTCTCTTACTGAACGCGTGGGAAACAGGAACTCTTAACTCAGGGACAAGAAGTTTATAACCAGTGTGATAGATGGTGATTTATGGTAATTATACTGCCAATTAAAACTAATCATTCGTGACAAGAAACCAGCATATTCTATGCTTATAGTTCTGAGAACAGTTTAAATGATTGCATCATATTGTGTGTACATCACATATAGTAACATTTAAAGTTAATGAAATACGTTATCAGTTTATGTGAAGGATGAACTTCGTTTACAATATTCTTATTACTATCGCCCAGTTTATTGTTGCTTATAAGAACACAGCATCAATCAAGAAGACATTTAATGCTAGAAATCTGTTTAATTTATATCAATAGGAGTCACAATATTATATGTTTAAAACTATATTTTGCAAGGAAAAGACAGGTATTACAGTAATGTTTATACCTAAGACTTTAAAAGAAAATCTTTCAAACTGTAATAAGTATACACAGAGAGATGTGTATATATATATTTCTACAGGACATGCAAAATCTCTCTCTATATATTGCTATATACGTATATAAGTATATATATATATATATGTATACAATTTTTCAAATACACGTCTTTAAACATTCTCCGTAGGGTGTACGTTACAGAATTAGTTTCCTGTTTGTCAGATGAGTTTCATTTCTAGAGAACTGTCGGTAAGGCAACGGCTAATAGAAAACGAACTCATTTTTGCTGTTTCAGAGTTGTTATAAATATGTTCACAAAGTTTCAGCTACAATTCCTGTAATCGTATTAATGTGCTTCAGATTGAAACAACTGAAGATATCTGATTCTGTATGAAATAAAGAAAAAAGGGAAAATCAACTCGTAGTGAAGTCTTTGTTTTAGATTATGTCCCCCGGTGGCTCAGCATTAAGTCCGAGGGCCTATAGCGCTACAAATTTGGTTTAGATGCCTGCCTGCAATGAGCTTTGTGCATAACAGCAAACAAAGAAACAAAACATCTTTCATGATATACATATATAATTGTGAACCTTTTTACAATACGTTTTCCATATAATATAAACTGTTTTAACTTTCAAGAAACGAAGCGTTTCAGTCTAATCTATTGTTAATGGTTCGTCATCGTTTAAATCTCACAGAGTGTTTTGGAATTTGCTTTGTTTTATGTTACTGGCCTTAAAAGAAACACAATATGATTATTTTTCTTCACAGCGAACCTCAATAATTATAACCAGTGTCTTATTGGCGAGTCTGATTTCAATGAATAATGTTGTTTTTTTTTTATAAATAACCAGCTGGAAAGGAAATTCTGGCGGTTATATATATTTGTATTTGGAGCGTGAGGGACGGTAAGTAACACGCAGTAATGACTTTCCTTTTGAGACTCTTACAATGGTTTAAAGTTTTTAACACATAAAAATAGCAATAAAGCCAGCGTGCAACAAATGATGGTGTTTACTTTATAACTTTACTCTCACCCGACTTTGTTGACCACGTTCCATGTGATAGCGGGGCGAATTCTGGCGGAATAATATATGATGGCTATAACCAGCTCTAGAAACGGATCCTGTTTCCTATGTCCCTGCAACCAGTGTTTCGTTTCGACCTCCTTATCGTAAATTACACACAGTAATGAGCCCAGTCTCAGCTTTCCCACTCGCATGGCATGTTAAGTAACTGTTTTTGCTAGATAATGGCGTTCTTGGTGAATTTGTTCAGTTAGCTGCTGGACTAGACGAGGACGATTTGATGTACATCGACAAATTTCTTGTGATTTATGCAATATTTAAGCATGCTTGACGTTTACGTATTTGAAAATAAACGATCAAAGCAGGTGGAACATATTCAAACAATGAGATGATGTAACTGGCGCCAGCCTACAATGAGATGATGTAACTGGCGCCAGCCTACAATGAGATGATGTAACTGGCGCCAGCCTACTGCATCTTTGTTGTTTTGCCAATACTCGGTGGTGTTGACCAAAGGGGAGTGCTTCAAGGGAAAAGCGTACACCGACCTACTTCGATTGCTTTTAAAGGGGTATCTTTCAGGCACACCTTTCTAGAAGAATGTGTATGTGTTTATTATTTTCTTATTTATTTAAGTGTACTTAAGAGAAACCAGAATTATTTCATAAATGTCAAAATTCTTCCAAAGACGTATATAAAAACATCAAAATTAAATCTTAGTTAATGATTGGGGTGGGGGATAAATTAAATAACCCCCAATAAGCAAACAAAAAAAAACTCCAACATGTACAACTATGATATATTAAATACACCAATCCAACATGCACAATTACGATATATTAAATACATCAATCCAACATGCACAACTATGATATATTAAATACACCAATCCAACATGCACAATTACGATATATTAAATACATCAATCCAACATGCACAACTATGATATATTAAGTGCATCAATCCAACATGCACAACTATGATATATTAAATACATCAATCCAACATGCACAACTATGATATATTAAGTGCATCAATCCATCATGTACAACTGTGATATATTAAACACACCAATCCAACATGCACAACTATGATATATTAAATACACCAATCCAACATGCACAATTATGATATATTAAATACATCAATCCAACATGCACAACTATGATATATTAAGTGCATCAATCCATCATGTACAACTGTGATATATTAAACACACCAATCCAACATGCACAACTATGATATATTAAACATGCACAACTATGATATATTAAACATGCACAACTATGATATATTAAACATGCACAACTGTGATATATTAAACATGCACAACTGTACAACTTTTATTTGTAAATACCAGTAATATTCCAGATATTCTTGGAAACAAACTTTCATGTGTTTAAAAGTTTCAGAAATTGCTAAACAAGTATTTATTATCAATCCCTAATATCTTATGTTTTTGATACTCCGCTCACTCCAAGATAGTTTTGTTTCAAAATGAATAATTAAACTTGGATCATTTTTTTTCTCTCTCTCTATATACTTTAAAAATTATTATTTTATTTTTATAGCTGAATAACAAATTACTTTTAGTCTATATTTCTATATTATTCACTATTCTTATATTTAAAGGTTTTCGGGTATACTACACAAGTCTTGTACTTCTTTCATAAGACCTCTACTTTTTGCCAATTGTTTTACATCGAAAAATACTCACTTCGTGTAAAATTAATATCTATTGGGAAAAATGATGTAAAGAAATGACGAATTTTCCTTAAGATGAGCTTACATTTGAGTGTTACACTATTATTACTGACTGTTTCACTGTGTTACTGTAATTTAGTATTAAGGAGAAGCCCAATATCAAAGTTTCTAGATACCATGTTTCTTGTATTCTGAAAACAAGTTGTGTAGATGAAGTATTAATTAATATTAATGTAATTCATAAAGGTATCCAATTTAACAAATATGTATATCGTTGGCATCGTACTGATGTGCTATAACTTTATTTTATCAGGCGGTTCACTATGCAAGTTCTTTTATAGGATACACCTAGAAGTACCGTCATAATATTAACAGGGATTGTATATATAGTAACCCGATTGTTATATTTCAAAGGTTTTAATTAATGTTAAATTGACATAGTAATAAATATTTTTAGATTGCCCAATAAGATTGACGATGGTTTGTTTGTTAAAGTTTGCCCAAAGCTACATTAGCCGTCCCTAATATTGAAGTGATAAAGTTTGCCCAAAGCTACACTAGCCGTCCCTAATATTGAAGTGATAAGCTAAAAGGAAAGTAGCTAGTCGATAATACCCACCGCCAAATTTTGGCCAACTTATTTTCACACAAAATAGTAAGATTTGCCTCACTCACGGCTTCAATGTGTGGAGCATGATTTTTAGTTTGGTTGGAACTGGATGCGAACTGTTGGATCTCAGATCTACAGTCCGGTACGCTAACCAATGGAAGACACTAGGTTCTTATTACCGTGAAACGGGTTTTCAGTAAAACCGGTATGATATGTATACCTTATCTTTTGTCTTTCCCAAGTCACTCTGCCCGGGAGACTGAGTTAAATATTAGAACTTCTCATCTGGGCCGAACCTAGAGAATATTCAATACATATACATATAAAACTATAGTCAAACGTGATTTTAATTAATTTTTACTATACCTGAAAATCTTCATTAAATCGCCAACATGGGCGTTTAACAACATCTCATTGAATTGATTGTACTTTGTACAAATAGCATTTGAGTTATAACTTTGGTTGCTATAGGTACAGTCTAGCATATTTATCCTAGTATTGAACGAAACATCCCTTGGATAATGACTTGTAGCAGACAAAGGATAAATATGAAATTTATTATTTCATTATTCTGACTCGAAATCAGCACTAAATCTTTAAAAGGGGAAAAACCTCTACTTTAAACGTTATTTTAATCAGCACTAAGTCTTTGAAGGGGGAAACCTCTACTTCAAACGTTATTTTAATCAGCACTAAGTCTTTGAAGGGGGGGAACCTCTACTTCAAACGTTATGTTAATCAGCAGTAAGTCTTTGAAGGGGGAAAACCTCTACTTCAAACGTTATTTTAATCAGCATTAAGTCTTTGAAGGGAGAAAACCTCTACTTCAAACGTTATTTTAATCAGCCCTAAGTCTTTGAAAGGGGAAAACCTCTACTTCAAACGTTATTTTAATCACTTTTGCATGTAATTTGATTTAATCTATAATGTTTCGAAAATATAAAATATAGTTTCTTCAATTAATTTTTATTTATTTTTTATCTTAGAACTTCTACAATAGATTGAATCGTTTGTATCTATAAATAATTTTGGCTGTCATATCAGCTGTTCATTTTTCTTCGTGTTTACATACATCACTTTATATGGATAAAATTATTAACAGCATACGCTTTTGACTACAACATATCTTTCTAAGTTCCTCGATATTCTTAAATTTAACTAATAATAATTATAGATGTTTAATTTGCTTATGTCCATTTGATGAATATTTTACTTATGCCTGCATAGTAGTTTACTAAGATATTTCAAGGAGAAAAATTTGTTAAAAAACTTAACGTGAGCAAATCACGTAAAAAACTGATAATATCATAAATTTATTATTAATTAATGCTCAAAATGAAGCTAAATTATCTTAATGCAATTTCTCAGATGGTAAAGGTTTGATTATTTTAGTGAAATAATTAATGCTATCTATAAGTTACAACTTTCATACCCTGAAAATTACGTTACATTTTCTTGTTATGATGAAGTAATACAATCAATGTTTCAATAATATTTAGCGTAAATGATATTCAGGGTTTTTTTGTGTATACATAATATATGAAGCTATACTATACAAAGTGTAAGGATCTTATTATTAAAGAAATAAGTTATTGTGCTCTTCTTTTGCTCAAACCAAACTACCTCAGTTTCTCAGAGGAAAGTGCCTGGAACCTCATTCTCAGTCCCTCGGCCATTTTTTTTCGCTCGGAAGCATTCTGTTTAGCCAAAGGCTTCCTCACCTTTATTTTATTTTATTCTTTGACGTTTATTTTATTCTACTTTTGTCATTTGTTTGGCAAAGTTTTCAACCTCATAGCTTGGTATTAGCTACGATAGTTTGGTTACAGCATTATTTCCAGGCATTAGTGCAGTATTTCATCAGGTAAATCTTTAATCATGACTATAGCTCAAATTCACAACATTAAATTAAAAGCTATCTTTCCTCTGTTTTCTTCAAGCTAGAACTTTAGTCCTGGGATGGAATGTGTCAAGACTGAGGTCTTATTTAATTATGATTCAAGACCACTGCATCCTTTATTTTGAATTTTAACTTGAATCAGGATCATGTTTGGTTGAATGTTTCTGGCACTTCTATTAATGAACTCAGCCTTAGTTTACAGGTCTACTGCAGCTGTGATGAACTCAGCCTTAGTTTACAGGTCTACTGCAGCTGTGTTTAGACATTTATTTTTCTTTTTTTAGCCTTAATGAGAAATTCTCTTCTAAATGAACCACAAATGATATATTTCACCTTGATTTCGGTCGTTTTTAGTTCTAGAGTAATCTATTGTCTGAAAATTTGCCAAAGAGGACATTTTACTCTATGAGTCGTTGTCTGTTTATTAACAGAATGGTTTGCTTATAAGAACTGCTGTGGAGCGTCTTCTACCCTTTTATTTATCTTTTCTTTCTGTTTTCCAAATTGTCTACTTTTCTTGACTTGGACTTGTTTTCATAAGAATAGTTTCCCTTTTGACAATTTCAGACTATTGGAATGCAAGAGTAGCTAGGTTTAATTTTTCTCAACATGTTTTATTTATACTTTTGGTTAAGAGTCCACAGTTTGTTGCTATTTGAATATCTTGCTTCCCCATCTTTATTTAATTTTCTTCCTGGACATTTATTTTTTCCTAATTTTGTCATTTGTTTGAAAAAGTTTTTGATTTTGGAAACTACATTATTTCCAGGTGCTAGTGCTATTTCCAGGTATTTCATCATGTAACCGAATAAAATTTATATATATGATTGTAGTAGGGTGCTGAGGAGTGTGGAAGGCAAAGGTATCTTCTCTACTCGACTGTAACAATAGTCAAACCTATTTGTTCTTGAACTTGTAATTGTACGCATTCCAAGACTTCATAGTACTTAGCTTTCTTTCACATCTGCTTCTACTTTTCACTGTTTATTTCCTCCTTGATCTTCCTACAGTAACTTGATAACGATTTAAGCTGCTAACAATTTGAAAAGTTGTAGCCAAGTTATTATCTACACTAAAAAAATGTTTTAAACAACTCTTAATTAATAATATTATTTATAGGGTGAATAAAACACTTTAGATATTCCTGTTAGTTTATTGCAAAGTGAGTTTGTAAGAGGGAAGAAATTATATAACTCTGTTTCCAGGTGTCATTGACCTTATTGGGGTGGTACTAGAATCTTGTGAATATCCCAAAGCCACCCACCCACCTTATGCTTTTGTCTCATGCTCTAATTTTGAGCACGTGAAAAGATACCTAAGATAGTTATTGAATACAGGAGTAGTCTTAAAAACACAATAATTCATGTCAACAAGAACATATTGTAGGACGTTTCAAAATGGCGGAGAAAATGGAGGAAAGCTTGTTGTGATATTTAAAAACCAGAGAAGTTAGACGGTGTACAAACTAATGAGATTATCAATCTTACGTTGATTTTAATTTTATCAAAGCAAGATTATAAGAAACCTTTAAAATAATAGGTTTTAGTAAATATTGAACGAAAGAAGCTACACTTACATGATGTAACAGAAGAGTAGCGTAGGAGATGATACTTGTGGTGATGACTGACGAACTGTAGAGAAAGACTCAAAAGTTTGTATACTTGAGAGAATCAGAAACAGTTGATCAGCAATCAACTATACTTTATGGCCAAGAAGTGGTCTACTATCAGTTATACTTTATGGCCAATCTTTTTGTAGTAATACTCTATTTTATTGGTCATTTGAATTCTGGTTTTATTAGTTGGTTACATCGTGATTATGTCAAAACTGAATGCCAGTCGTTCACGATTAAATAATTTTTCTCCCGACGTCATGACGACTCGAAATAGTATGTGTTAAACCTAAATTGATAAGAAGAATCCGTATAGTTAAATAATTGGTACTTAATTCATATCTTATACTTTAAAGTATATGGTTTGCTATATATTGACGATTTTGATAATACAGAATAACAGTTATGAGCAGTTTGAACGAAAAATAGTCCAAGTAGATAAAAGATTTGAGCAATAATACGTTCCCAAAAAATCAATGAAAACATAAAAAAATATATAAATTATATTTATTCCTAAGTATTTAATATAGTAATATGTTTCTACATTTTATCTGTTTCTATATGGATAACTCCAGATAATTTCACATTAAATTATCGAAACTTATTGAAGATTTATAATAGGTTCACTATATTCTTTTTTCAGTCTTTGAATGAGCCGTGTGGGGTCTAATAGATAATGTACCAGGCTGCGTATCGAAAAGTCCAAGATTTGATCCGTGATATGTCACTGAAGGTACTCTGTACTTTCACCTGTGACAACGATGTAACTCTGCTAATGACTCTCGCTATTCGGCTAAGGTTAGGTAGAGGAACAGCTGACTAGTTGTCCTTCTCTTCAGCAGTTCTAAATTAAGGTTAGCTATGTCTGAACCTTAGGAGTCCTTTGGTAGATTTTGAAATATATTTATATTAAATCTCTTCAGCTAAGAAAAACGAAACTTCCTTTGGTAAGAAAGAATTTATACTCAGCTTAATTCTCTTTTTGTTTTTCTTTAACTTAGAGATTTTATAAACTCCCTTCTCCCCAGTGGCTCAGCAGTAAGTCTTAATAATTATATCGCTAAATACCGGTTATACCCGTTGTGGGTATAGCACAACTAGCCCATTGAGTAGCTTTGTGCTTAACAACAAACAAGACATTGTAATATATTTAAATCACATTAAACTCAGTACAATTTGTAGGCATTTTATAAAATATCATTCGTGCAAAATTATGACATTCTACATAAACAGAAATGCTTTATATATCCGAAAAGTTAAATTTATATAGTTATTAAATTCAGTTTTTATATTCTTACATAAGATATTCCTACATTTACAGTCAGTTGTCATACTACAGAATAAGAAGTTGTGACTATTTCTGAAAGAAAGCGCAAGTTATGGCTCATTGAAAATGTTTGTTACTCGCAGATGAGCAAACACGCTCGTTACACGAATTAAATAAAGCTCGTAATGTATCTAATTATATAATGAATTTTCTTACTTACCAAACAGTATTGAGCGTTTACACCAGGTGCACAATGAATGATTTCTGTAATTCGTTGCAGATGTAAATATACATTAACCAATTCAAGTAAAATGAAAAATGTCAGAATACCCAAATAAAGTGTTTTAATAATGATTGAGGTTACGAAAAACGTTTACATATATAAGAAAATATAGAAAGTCAGTCAGTTTATGTTGTAAACGCCCTTGTTAATGAAATAATAAAAAAATGTAGAGTTTTCAGCTGAATATGAATATTATGTGGCTAAAAAAAGTATCGTTTTAATCCTATATAGCATTGTCGATGAGGCTTAAGTTCCTTGTAGGTCCATTACTTTGTTGATTATACGGTCTCTAATAACATATCAGTCATAACCAAAATGTAAACAGAACTTTATCAAGCTTGCAATTAATTCCACGAATCACCGATGAAGTCCAAAGACTTTTTTTATGTTACATAGAATATTAGTAATTTCACCAATTTTCTTTGGTTAGTTCTTTAAGGTGATTGTTATAACAGGCAAAAACATGAAATTTCTATGTACGATGCAATGTGCAAAAACCTGTTGCAACATTCTGTTTCAGTTTTCCTTATTGTATAATACTAATCCACCGTTCACAGGTAAGGATGGTTATTACTTCCAGTTTAAAACTTATTCCAGTTCCGGCTTTCTTCTGAGTCTTTTCTCTAATAAATTTGCAGAGAATGAAACGTATTTCATTGTGAAATCCTCAAGAAGTGAAAGTAAATAATATCATTTATGTGTTGATGAAAATGAAACTAATTTTCTAAACTATGACGATAATAATG
This sequence comes from Limulus polyphemus, assembly GCF_000517525.1. NCBI lineage: Eukaryota > Metazoa > Arthropoda > Merostomata > Xiphosura > Limulidae > Limulus > Limulus polyphemus. The sequence goes on from NW_013667923.1 coordinate 189,082, forward strand.
GAAAAAGTATTTACGAAGAAGTAAAGAACTGGAGTAATTTACGACACCAACTGGGCGAATATAATTTACAAATGTTAACAAATACACCCCAGTTTCATCTAAATGTGTTTGTTGGAGTTTAAGGTTAAAGCTACACAGTGAGCTATTTGTGCCTTCCTCATCAAAGTTTTAAATCCAGTTTTTGTAGAGTATAAGCCTGCCAGCTTACAACTGACCCAAAGATGGGGGGGGGGGGGTACCGAATATATACATACAATTATTTGCACCCAATTTATTCATTGAGTAGACTATTACGGAGGAAATGCTGAAGTGAACAATATTCACAGAGTAGACTATTACGAAAGAAATACCGAAGTGGACAATTTTCATAGAGTAGACTATTACGGAAGAAATACTTAAGTGGACAATATTTATAGAGTAGACTATTACGAAATAAATACTGAAGTGGACAATTTTCATAGAGTAGATTATTACGGAGGAAATACTGAAATGGACAATTTTCATCGAGTAGATTATTACGGAGGAAATGCTGTTTTCATCCGTAATAGTCTACTACATGAATATTGTTTTCTTCCACTTCAGCATTTCCTCCGTAATAGTCTACTCTATGAAAATTGTCCACTTCAGCATTTCCTCCGTAATAGTCTACTCTATGAATATTGTTTACTTCAGCATTTCCTCCGTAACAGTCTACTCTATGAAAATTGTCCACTTCAGCATTTCCTCCGTAATAGTCTACTCTATGAAAATTGTCCACTTCAGTATTTCCTCCGTAATAGTCTACTTCATGAAAATTGTCCATTTTAGACAATTTTCATAGAGTAGACTATTACGGAGGAAATGCTGAAATAAACAATATTGATAGAGTAGACTATTACGGAGGAAATACTGAGGTGGACAATTTTCATAGAGTAGACTATTATGGAGGAAATGCTGAAGTGGACAATTTTCATAGAGTAGACTATTACGGAGGAAATGCTGAAATAAACAATATTCACAGAGTAGACTATTACGGAGGAAATACTGAGGTGGACAATTTTCATAGAGTAGACTATTACGGAGGAAATACTAAAGTAAACGCTATTCATAGAGTAGACTATTACGGAAGAAATGCTGAAGTGGACAATTTTCATAGAGTAGACTATTACGGAGGAAATGCTGAAATAAACAATATTGATAGAGTAGACTATTACGGAGGAAATACTGAGGTGGACAATTTTCATAGAGTAGACTATTACGGAGGAAATACTAAAGTAAACAATATTCATGTAGTAGATTATTACGGAAGAAATGCTGAAGTGGACAATTTTCATAGAGTAGATTATTACGGAAGAAATACTGAGGTGGACAATTTTCATAGAGTAGACTATTGCGCAGTAAATGCTGAAATAAACAATATTCATGGAGTAGACTATTACGGAGGAAATACTAAAGTAAACAATATTCATGTAGTAGACTATTACGGAATAAATGCTTAAGTGGACAATTTTCATAGAGTAGACTATTACGGAGGAAATGCTGAAGTAAACAATATTCATGTAGTAGACTATTACGGATGAAATACTGAAGTAAACAATTTTCATGTAGTAGACTATTACGGAAGAAATGCTGAAGTGGACAATATTCATAGAGTAGACTATTACGGAAGAAATACTGAGGTGGACAATTTTCATAGAGTAGACTATTACGGAGGAAATACTGAGGTGGACAATTTTCATAGAGTAGACTATTACGGAGGAAATACTGAGGTGGATAATTTTCATAGAGTAAACTATTACGGAGGAAATGCTGAAATAAACAATATTCATAGAGTAGACTACCACGGAGGAAATACTGAGGTGGACAATTTTCATAGAGTAGACTATTACGGAGGAAATGTTGAAGTAAGCAATTTTCATAGAGTAGACTATTACTGAAGTGGAGAAACAAGAAAAGAGGAGTTGTTTTTTTATGTAAAATGGAAACATCTGGGTTCTAATGCACTAAAATGTTCCTTTCATGTGATGGTGCTTATAAAAACACAGCAGTCGATCAGACATATTCTGCTTAATACTTCTGTTTCCTAAATTCATCTTAAAATAATATATAACATAATATAATGTTTAGGGATAACATGGGACCTATTAGTCTATCTAGACTGTCCCATCCTCTAAACTAAACTAAAACTATTAAATAAAAAAATCACTAAAAGCTAGCCCTTATCATTCATTTAGTTATCAAGCTTTCTCTTAAACGCACTTAAATTTTTATGCCTCCACAACATTTGAAGGCAACCCGTTCCAAAGGCCAACCACCCTGTTAGAACAAAAAACTGTCTTAGCTGAAGATGACTCCTACCCTGTCAAAATTTATATTTGTTTCCCCTAGTCCTACCATTCTTACCACTAGTTATAAAACAAAATGAAGCATCAACACTATCATTTCCCTTTAAAATCTTAAACATCTCAATCAGATCCCCCCTAACTCTTCAATTTTTAAGTGAAAACAATTTGAGAGCTTTCAACCTCTCCTTATATAACAATCTCTCCATCCCAGGCACCATTCTAGTTACCCTTCTCTGCACTCTTTCCAACAATATAATGTCTTTTCTAAGGAGCCCAAGTCTGAAAAGTTCCTACCCCATCCTAATATATTATGTGCCCTTAATGTATCTAGAGAAATCATTGTTGTTATTTTTACATTTTCAGCCATACATTTTTCATACCCTCTTTTTGATGTTCTAATTTCCTGTTTGACCAACTTTCTTGATCCTCTATGATCTTCTAAGTCTCTTGTCATACCAGTCAATTTCAATTTCTTAAAATTGTGATACTTTCTTTAATTTTATTCCGTATACCCTTTGTGAGCCTACCTGGTCTTTTACTTGCAGCCACCCTTTTTTTTTCTATGAGGAAGATGTTTATCTTGAATATCTAAAAATTTACCTTAAAAAAATTTCCACATTTGATCAGTGTCTCCAAATAACTCAGCTGCCCAATTCACAACAGACAATTGTTGTCGTATTCATTGAAAACTTATTTTTTTATATTTGTAACTAAAATATTATTCCTGGTCTCCATATGCAGCAAAGCATCGAACCTAATAGAGCAATGATCACTTGCACCCAGATGTTCCCCAATTTCCACCTTATTAACCATTTCTATGTTAGTAAAAGTTGTCTATTTTGTAGACACTACAAAAGCAAATAATGCATCAAGAAAACAAAACCAAAACCAAAAGATGCAGACCAAGTGCATTATATTATATTTCATTATAATTGAAAATGTTGTCGTTGTAAGTTCCATCCTCGAAAACTGAACACAAAAATGTGAAAATGTCAAACTTTCGTGTGTAATAACGCATTATCGTACGATATTATGTGGCAGTTCTGATAGTTGAAATATATTTTTCAGTTTATCGATATGCTTTTTTTATTTTCATACTACTCTCATTTTCTAAATTGTAAATCAAATTTTGAAGCTTTCTACTGGCGAATGTTATTGTCTAGTGAACTGGGCATCAGTATAAAAACTCACAGTTATTAGAACTATAGATAGTGTGATTCCTCGTATATAGATGCTTGGGGTTCATATGGATCCCACTGTTAATGAAAGGTATATAAAAATCGGCAATTTGAGGTTAATAGGCTAATATCAGCCCGCTTATAGCAGCACCATATGTTTGAGGTTAATAGGCTAATATCAGCCCGCTTATAGCAGCATCATATGTTTGAGGTTAATAGGCTAATATCAGCCCGCTTATAGCAGCATCATATGTTTGAGGTTAATAGGCTAATATCAGCCCGCTTATAGCAGCATCATATGTTTGAGGTTAATAGGCTAATATCAGCCCGCTTATAGCAGCATCATATGTTTGAGGTTAATAGGCTAATATCACGACCCGTTTAATAG
>NW_013667924.1:0-5175 GCF_000517525.1 Limulus polyphemus
ATCACGTGACGTCAAATCCTTTTCTCATACGCTACTCGATCACCCGAAGAAATTCTAGTAAGTGGTTGCGGGTGAAACTAAACAAAGTAAAATCTTTACCCAACCCACGTAAAAAAAAAGGTATGGTTGGTCACAAATCGATGATGTATGAATTAAATAAAACTTTCAGAAGAAAATTCGATAAGAATATTTTTAGTATATTTACCGTAAAATGGAAAAGGTTAAAGTATTTACCAATGGGTTAAAAAAAAACTCTTTAGAAACAAATATTAATTTCTATATAAAGATATACAAACATTTTCCAAACTAGTGTATTAACACACAATCCACATAACAGCAATTTCTACTACAAAGTCTGTTGTTATAGAAACCTTTGAACTATTATTTCTTTGGCAATTTCATATTAAAATTTTAAGTTAGGAAACCTTTATAATGTTGAGAAACAAGGATTTCACGTGCACATATCGTTGCCATTATCGACCACCCACGAGAAGCCTTTTATTGTTACACAAGAAACTAAAATATCAAATCTATTTCTGTTTAGTGTTTGGGTTGTCTTTGTAATTCAGTAAAGCGTGTGGTCAATTTCATCATGTCCGCGATACCAAATTGGATGACGACTTGAGGCGAACGTTTGTGGCATTGTAACCCTGAGCACAAACATGAAAAGCTTTTTTCGCGCTTATTGGTTTAAGCAGTTTGAGGGTACTTAGTCTGATTAACCACTTTACGAAATTATACATCGCGAAACCTTTGAACTTCTCGTTAGATTGGTCAGACATAAAAAATGGGATTACCTAGCTGTCGTAGCAGAGTAGTTTTTTTTTGTCGTTGCTTTTTTGAACGAAAACAAATTCGAATTAATAGAGTCAAACGAAAGCAGGATTAAAGATAAGCTACTTATTTTCCTATATGGAGTAAACGTCGCTCAGTGATTAGCATGTTTGGCTCAGAATCGAAGGGTTCGGAGTTCTAGACAGCAAGCAAAAATACTCGTCCCCAGTGATGGGAAAGTTTAAGTTAATCTATCAAAAGTACCCGTCCCCAGTGACTAGAAAAGTTTAAGTTAATCTATTAATTTAAATTATTTCATGGGCTTTAAAAAAAAGGTTAATTGTGTTGCACTCTTGGTTTCACTCAGAACCAAAGCACTGAGCTACTTTTACTGCCCACTGCGAAAATTAAATTATTTGTTGAGCATTTCAATCATGCTAAGAGCCGCTCACCAATGATATTAAGTTACGTCACATTTCGAAATGTGAATAATAGCGTGATTAATTCCTAACAATTTAGTGTAGAATATCCTGCTTGCGAAGTAAAATTTGGCATCAACATTATTCACGCCTATTCTCCCGTCATTTCAAAAGTGAATGTTGAGCTTTGTCTGCGTGCGTAACCTTTCAAACGAAAGAGAGATAAACGCTCGAACAAAAACCACGGTTCGCAATATACAAGATATGCAGATGATCACACTCTGTACTTGTAGTCGTGGGGTGTTATAAAAGTGGAAGTCAATCCCATTAATCGGTTGAAAGGAGATGGCTGCTTTCCTTCTGGTCAGTAATTCAAAATTAGGGACGACTAGATCTTAAGTTTAGGAGTCTAGTCTTATCGTTCAATCCACGTACGCATGCGCAAGGTGCCGTTCATGTTAAAAATTCCAATTCCTTTTTCATTTATAAATACAACGACTTGAAACTCCAGGTGGACTTGCTTTTATTTTACTGGGACAAGCTTCAAGAGCCTTAATAAGGAGTCCCACGATGAGACGTGTTCTGAGCAGAGTTTCTGACGAAATACAGTCATTTTTTAACCTCTCGCTCTGGTATGGGATTTTTTAAAACGTATTTATGCATAGATTGTATAGATATGAAACTCATTTGAGCAGTAATAAAATTCTATCACTGTGAAAAAAAAAAATCCGCACTGTTCAGTACAGAACTGTCTTTTAGAGTTCCAAAATTGCTAGAAATATTTAATGCTTAGTGACTCGAAACTATCGCAAAATTTCGTCAAAATAAATTAACTAAGAATTTTTAACAGACTCCCTTCAAGCAAAACTGCGTAACTTGGTTTGAATTTCGCTCAAAGCTACAAAAGGGTTACCTGCGCTAGCAGTTCCTAATTTTGTAGGTGAAACAAGTATCAGATTGATAGTTACGCAAATAACTAGAGATTCGTTCAGGAAATATCTTTCTTATTGCACAAACAAAAAGAAAACGCTTGCGAACACGAAAAAACAGTCGCTTATACTAAGCTGTACATAGTCCCCCAGCTTTCTCTCTTTCAACGTAGACTTACCTCGAAATTAAACATGGTGATATAAAATATAAGTCTTTAAGCTATAGCCAATGACAGCGCATCTGAATTTATCACGTAAACTCGCTTTCTTTATTCAGTCGAAGTCATAATCGTCCAGCAGAGGATGTTAAAATGTCACTCCTTTTAACTTGGATGCTATATATTATTATAATATCCTCTCGGGCAGAAAAAAAAACTAGAACAAGATAACATTAATAGTTTTCCACATGTCACAGCCGAATAAAAGCATTCCACACTATGAGGTCATGGATGCATTACAAGAGTGTTTGTTTGTTTTGAATTTCGCGCAAAGCTATGTGAGGGCAATCTGCGCTAGCCATTCCTAATTCAGCAATGATAGACTAGAGGGAAGACAGCTAGTTAACACTACCCGCCGCCGACTCTTGAGCTACTCTTTTACCAACGAATAATGGGATTGACCATAACCTATAACGTCCCCACGGCTGAAAGGGCGAGCATGTTAGGTGGCGAGGATTTGAACCCGCTGATTGCGAGTCGAGCACTCTAACCACCAGGCCTTGCTATAAGTCAAGTCCAACTATTTGAACTGACCAGAGTATCCCAAGAGTTGGCAGTAGGTGTGGTTGACCAGCTGCTTTCCCTCTAGCCTGTCAGTTCAAAATTAGTTTTTGTAGCTTAGCGTGGAAATTCTAAAATAATCATTGAAAACATTGCCTGTGGCCAATTAATAAGTGTATTTTGTTAGCCTAGAAATTTCTAGATATATTTTATTTCACTAGTATTGCAGTCAACACAGAAAATGATTTTTCCAGGAGAAAGTTCAACTCAGGCACAGAAAGTATGGTTTAGATATATAGATCAAATAATTTAGTGATCATTTCAATTCACTAGTCATGAGATTATTCATGAAAGGTCAATACAGTCCAATTTAATAGCACCAAAATATTGTCAATGAAATAAAAATTTCAAAGAATCTTTAGGGGCTGTGTTTACGTTAAACGGTGCTAACTCTGTAACCCGTGGCCCGATTTTAACGAAACTTGTTTTATTCTGTTTCTATTCTCATTTTTAATATTCTATTCATATTTCTATTCTCATATTTTGCGTCGTTTTTTTTGCTGTATTTAATTGCAGACAAGCAAACAAACAATCTCAGAGTTTTAGTAGTATATAGATGATTTTATGCATCACGTAACTTTGATGTTAGGCTGGAGATTAGTTCTTGTAACTTTATGTATCGCATGACTTAGAAGATTAATTATTGTAAGTTGTGTTCTCTTACTCCAGATTTGCCCTTCCCCTGATGGGCCAGCGGTAAGTTTGTAGGCTCATAACGCTGAAATTGGATTTAGACACCAGCGGTGAGCACAGCATTATATAGATATGTTCTCAATAACAAACAAACAAAACATGTTCCAAGTTTATGGCAAAAGAAAGAAATAGTTGAAATAAAAAAGACAATATGATACTCTAAAAAATGAATGCTTCATATTTTCTTTTTCTAGAAAATTATATCCTTGTGCATTTTCTACACTTTTATTGAAAAGAGCAATCTATACAGTATCATGACTATCTTTGTGCCTATTCACTCTTGTCGTGCCGAATGTGGCTTAGTGGTTAATATTCCAGACTGTGTATTGGCAAGTCCAAGGTTCGAACCCGCGATATGCCACCCTTTCAGCTTGAGAGGAAACTAATCATTTTATCTAGTTTGGTTAAGAGTAACTGTGCAAGTTGAGGATGCTGCTAACTGGTTGAAGTTTTATTTGCTTATATAAATTATGTGTCATTCAGTAAAGTTATTGACTTAAAACAAATATCTAGATACGAAATTGTAAATACTAAAACGACACTGAAAGTTTAAAAAAATTGAAACAACAAACAATTTATTCAATACGATTAAATGGTTTATTTAAGGATACTTTCCCAAGAAAACGAGCGACAACGTGACACCTGATCTAAACCGTTTGTCTTTATAACGAATGCTCAACGTATCCAATGCCATCGACTAAGCTTTAGAGGTCTTATAATGCTAAAACCCGGGTTTCAATACCAGCGGTGGGAAGAGCCCAAACAGTCCATTTTGTAGAATTGTGCACAAAAATAAATGAACGAAATCTTTTATCTGATTCAAGAGGTATTCAAAGTTGCATACACACATACACACGCTCTTATAATGCTAAAATACGGGGTTCAATCCCTGTGGTGGACACAGCGAAGATAGACCATTGTGTGGGCTTGCGCTAAAACAAATAAACAAACTTTCTAAAGAAAAACAAAACAAAATAAGAGCCTCCTGTGACTTAGCAGCATGTCTCAGGGCTTATAAAGCTAAAAATCACCTTTCGATCGACAGAGCACATGTAGGCTGCCAATTGTGTAGATATGTGGCATAGCGTTATGTCTACAGACTTACAACGCTAGAAACCGGGTTTCGATACCCGTGATGAGTAGAGCACAGATAGCCCATTGTGTAGCTTTGTGCTTAACTTCAAACAAACAAACAGTTTTAAAATTCTGATGTAGTTAGTTTATTCGGGAGAGTTCCTCCGTCTGTAAATCTATAAATGAAATGTAGCCCGAAATATACCATATTTTTAATAATCATAAAACATTTATAAAAATAAATAAAAATGACCACGTATAAAAAATTAAAAGCGTCTTATTGCAGAATTGTGAGTATATATATATATATTGTATGAGTTGACTTTTTTCTCAATTTCTGTGTAAGTTTATGGTGAAACTGGTTAATGTTTTTGTCTCGAATGCTATGCACAGAATAAATATATTTGGGAACTTTGTTTTTCATTTTATATTTGATACAAGTAGCGATTACTGAATAACACTAAATAATACTTGTCATTATTCGATGACGAGGAACCCACTTTGAGA
>NW_013667924.1:5196-12150 GCF_000517525.1 Limulus polyphemus
CTTCAAACAAACAAACAGTTTTAAAATTCTGATGTAGTTAGTTTATCCGGGAGAGTTCCTCCGTCTGTAAATCTATAAAATAGGCTTAATATCCTAAGTAATTAAGCCAGGTTTAATTACTTTAAACAATGTTGTTAATTAAGATAATGCGCTGTTTTTAGTATTCTTGTTTTCATATTACTGCATTAATGAACTTACATATATATTGTAAAATCGAAAAAAAGAAAAAGTATCTTTTTATCTCCTCAAAAAAGAAAAGAAAAAAGTTATATAATCCTTAAAATAAGAAGGCGTATTATCAAACCATATATAAATTAATATCATCTACTATATATTTCATAGAGTGCGCTGGAGACGGACTTAATTTATGATACACTAATGCTCCAGGTCTTTTCCTAATATCTGTTACAATACAGTTTTGTAATAAATCCTTATTTAAAGAAACATTATACATAGAGAGAGACTTCATTCGAAGCTTTAAAATTACTTCAGCATATATTACTTTAAACTCGACAAATTATATATTTTGTGACTAATGTTTTCAATCCATGTGCGGAATGAATTTTTTCATGTGCATCAATATCAAGGCAATGTGCGGATGTGCGCGACCAGTTTTTGTTTTTAAGGGGGTGGTGGGGGTATTTTTAGACCAGCGATCCCATTGGATCGTTAGGGCGCTTTGCAATGCTACTAGTTGGTTATTTGAGCTTTTGGCCTATTGACTTCCAGGGTCATTAAGGCCGTAAACGTGTTGAGACTCCTCACCATTACTGAGAATGTGCGCGACATTTGATACAACTAGAGAACTTTCTGAAGGTAGCTAGTCAACACCACCCAGCGCCAACTCTTTTTTGCCAACGAATAGTGGGATTTGACCTTCACTCTTATAATGCACTCAGGGTTCCATAGTGCAGAGCGCTCTTTTATTTGGGCGGTAACTGGGAGCGAACCACGGAATCCTCAAGAAACCCCTAAGGTCCAGGTATAGTCGTCCCTGGTTTTGAGCTACTGAAGAGGGAAGAGGCATCCAGCCAGCAGCACCCGCTGCCACCATGTTTTATTAGGCTGTTTGGATCGAATAATAGGAATGACTGTCACTTTCACAACGTTGCCGCTGCCGAACGTGCACAGCATGGTTTAGTGCCATCAAGGCCCGAATCTTGCATATATATATATATATGTGTGTGTGTGTGTGTGTGTGTGTGTTAGCGTCATTCTTTCATACGAGGTAAGGCATAACACTAGGATTAGTAAAACGGGTTTCCACCAGGTCACATTTAATAACAAGCTTTCAGTCCTATTCCTAAGGCAAATAACATTAATTTCTGAACACCCCAGGATTTTTACTAAACCTAAAATAACTACCAAGTCAGATAGTATAGTATCCCTAACACCGTTTCTATGCTATCCGAAACACTTGTTATTACTATTCAGTCCTATTCCTAAGGCCGTCTCTATGCTATCCGAAACACTTGTTATTACTATTCAGTCATATTCCTAAGGCCGTCTCTATGCTATCCGAAACACTTGTTATTACTATTCAGTCATATTCCTAAGGCCGTCTCTATGCTATCCGAAACACTTGTTATTACGATAGTCTTAAAATGGTTTATACCCATTTTATGTTATTTGTGTAGCGCTTTCATTTTCTGATTTATCATTTTCGAAAACAATTATTAAAAACCGAATTGAATGAACGCGATGCTTGACATTTAGAGACGAGAAAACCAACTTTTAAACTTTGTCAGTTGCTTGTTATGTTTTTGTTTGTTTTTGCTTTTAATTATGCACAAAGCTACACAAGGGTTATCTGTGCTCTGCCCACCACGAGTATCGAAACCCTGTTTCTAGCGTTGCAAGTCTGCAGACATACCGCTGTGTCACTGGGGGGCCAGTTGTTTGTTACAAAGTTCTAATTTTTGTTAGCCGAAAACCTTTTCCATAGTCACATATTTTAAGCAGTTCTTTAGGTCTTTTTAACAATTTTATCAAATATATTTAAGAGAGTTTTAATTTCTCAGGCATCTCTCTCTCTCTCTCCATTATCAACTACACAAAACTCAATTACACAGAAGATATGAAAAAAAAAAGCTTTAAGCTACTAAATAAAAAAAAGTATCTAGATATTACAATAGGCTTACAAAGATCGTCGATATATTACTTTCCTCATCCGATATATTAAAAAGTCTAAATTCTTACCAGTTTTAAGTTATTTTCACCACCAGGATTGCTTTTTTCCAACTGCAACAGAAGTCGGCCGTCTTAGAAGACTTCCCTGTGGTTCTCGTGAAATCTGGCAGCTACGAGAAAGGCGACTACTTTTATAATCGAAGCTGTGCTTTGAAATATTGAGCAGTCATTCACGAGCAGCAATGACACGATCCTGCAGCGTGCTCCTATTGGCTTCTGGATCTAACATATAGCGTGTTATTTGAGATTAGGTCATAGGTGAGACACAGTATGATCTTAAAATAAAGATACTGAATTATGTATTTTGATGGGCGTTAATAAACCAAACAAACACGTCAGCAGAAATGAAGCGGAACACCACGCAAACATAATATTTCACGAAAAAAAACAACCTTAAATCTCGCACTAATGGAATTTTATAAACTGAGTAAACGGTGTTGAAACTGTTATGACACTGTTTCGTTTGAATTATAAGCTTCTGTTGCAGTAATCCTTCTTTTCTCTCTTATCCAAAATCTGATCACGAGTAAATTTTAGAAACTTAGAGAGAGAGACGTGGAAGTTGTTTTCGTTGTAGATAAAATATTTTTCTATCATGTTATTCAGAATAAGATATTAATAAAGCATACTGAAAAAGTGCTATTTAAAAGTGTCGTTAAACACGATCACAAGCACTGTAACTGTGTTATTTAACACTTAGAATAGAAATGTAAATTCTTTATCGTTATCAAGTTATAATCCTTGTCCGAGACAGACGAAAAGTCTGACTTCAGAATAGAAGTTTTTGTTCTAAAACAAAATATTTTTCATATACAATACTGTAGGCCCCCCGAGTGGCACATCGGTATGTCTATAAACCGGGTTTCGATACTCGCGGCGGACAGAGCACAGATAACTCTTTGTGTAAATTTGTGCTTAACTAGAAACATACAGACAGACAGATTTACATGCGTATAATTTTGCCCCCCTTGTGGCACAGCGGTATGTTTGCCCAGTGACAGAGCCATATGTCTGCGGACTTACAACGCTATAAAGCGGGTTTCGATACTCGCGGCGAACAGAGCACAGACAACTCTTTGTGTAAATTTGTGCTTAACTACAGACAGACAGATTTACACGCGTATAATTTTGGCCCTCTCAGTGACAGAGCCGTATGTCTGCGGACTTACAACGCTATAAACCGGGTTTCGATACCCGTGGTGAGAAAAGCACAGATAGCCCAGTGTGTAGCTTTGTGCTTAATTCCAAGCAAACAATACTGTAGTAATTGTTAATTAATCTGACAAGATGTCCACCCATATACAACAATGACAAATACCATAATAACACTTACAATAGATCTAACACGGATAGTAAAACTTAACAAAGGACTCGCTAGAATGAAACATATAAGGTGTTAAGTAAGCGACAATTCAACATTATTGGAACGAAAGCTATTTAATATTTAATTTACGACCTACTAGTATTGAATATAATAAAATATTTGTAGTAATATTTAAAATACGATGTTGTTCGGAAACAAATATTTATGCAAGTCAAAAAAAATTTAAACTGAGTACTCTCTACTCGTTATCTAATTGAAGTCCCCCGATGGAACAGCGGGAAGACTACGGACGTACAACGCAAAAATCTGGGATTCGATTCCCCCGCGGTGGGCACAGCAAATAGCCCAATGAGGCTTTGCTCTAAACAACAAATTTAATTGAAGTTTACGTGTACGACGCAATTATGCGCTGTTGTTGTTTGAAGTTAAGCATAAAGCTACACAATGAGCTATCTGTGCTCTGCCCGCCACGGGTGTCGAAACCCAGTTTCTAGCGTTATAAGTCCGCAGATATACCGCTGTGCCACAAGGTGGACAAAATTATACGCGTGTAAATCTTTCTGTCTGTTTGTAGTTAAGCACAAAGCTACATAGAGGGCTATCTGTGCTCTGCCCACCACGGGTATCGAAACCCAGTTTCTAGCGTTGTAAGTCCGCAGACATACTGCTGTACCAGTGGGGGGCTCGTTAGTATATAATATAAAGGCAGACATGTGAATCCTTCAGTTTAAGCACCGTTTCGAACTGATTTGGAGTACGTAGTTGTGAACAAACGACCACAGCTTCTGAAGCGCACTGAGTCGCCCCAGTCCTGACCAGATCGTGATTTTACAGTATGGTGTTTGGCTGGTCAGTGCGATGTTGAACGGTATGGTACTTGTCCATACACATTGTACTGAGTTACGGGACCGCTGGTCGTTCAGTACGTTTGAATTAGTTATGGATAATGGTTTCGTTGGTAACCTGCAAGTCTGTGGTCCAGAAAAGGGGGTTACTTCATACACCACGAACCCCCGCCCTCCTGGCCTTTGTTATGGTATTTACTATGAAAGTTGGTAACTAAGTTAAACCTGAGTTCATATATTTGGATTATCGTGTTTACTCTGTCGATAATTATTGATCTAAGCGGTCTTCATCTTTATTTCAGTTCACATCTGGGTTTTTGTTGAATTCAAAAGTTTCTTGAAATGCGTATTTTGAAACAATTTCAAGCTTTTCTAAAACGTGGGGTTATAGATTGGATTTCAAGGGTAAGATCATTTGATGATGTATGGAGATCTAATCCAGTCAAACATGCAGCAGTATGCTGGCATCGGGATTTAGATCTTTAGAGACAGGGGGAGGGGTCGGGTTAGCATGCACGCTCTTATGTTTGTTTGTTTTTGAGTTTCGTGCAAAGTTACACGAGGGCTATATGCCCCTAATTTAGCAGTGATAGACTAGAGGGAAGGCAGTAGTCAACACCATCCACTGCCAACTCATGGGCTACTCTTTTATCAACCAATAGTGGGATTGACCGTCACATTATAACGTCCTCGTGTAGCTGTATATACGTCTCCAACCAATTCATGCCAAAAATAAATATGCAGTCCAAAACTTCGTTATTTAACACTCGAATGACAAAGCAAAGTAACTTATAAATACTTATATATGCCAATCATTATGTGACTTGTTTTTTAAAACAATGAATGACTTAATAAATTAAAGGGTTAGCAAAATCTGTGATAATGAAATAACGAGCACTATTTATCAAACGCAAAAGTTTAGCATAGGCAGACAAAGATTAGTGCTTGTGTACATATATATTGCAGTTAACCCTAATATGAAAGTAGGCATGCACATACGAATCACTCAATGTGCGAGACATTTGATGTATTATATTTGGAATTACTCAAAGTAAAGATATGTGTTAGAGTTAATGGTGGTATTGTTGTGAGCTATATGTTTATTATTTTCATGTTTTTGTTTATTATGGAGTTTGTTTTTTACATGATTGTGAAGTCTAGAAATATCACGAAAGTTTAGGCTTCTGTAAAATCTCGAAGCTTCTTGTGGTAAGTAGAAAACTAACACACTGTAGAAATGAGCTAAGGTTAGTTAATCATTTCAGTGTCAGTTAGTGAGTTTGATAATGGGGAGAGTTAATGAGTCTGTTCGTCTGTGATTCAGTTAGTAAGCTAGTCAGTTAGCATGTTTGATCTGTTCGTCTGTGATTCAGTTAGTATGATAGTCGGTAAGTCAGTCAGCATGTTTGGTCTGTTCGTCTGTGATTCAGTTAGTAAGCCAGTCAGCATGTTTGGTCTGTTCGTCTGTGATTCAGTTAGTAAGCCAGTCAGCATGTTTGGTCTGTTCGTCTGTGATTCAGTTAGTAAGTCAGTCAGCATGTTTGATTAACAAGGAAATTGCCCCCCCCCCCAGTGGCACAGCGGTATGTCTGCGGACTTACAACGCTAAATCCGGGTTCGATACCCGTGGTGGCCAGAGCACAGATAGCCCATTGTGTACCTTTGTGCTTAATTACAAACAAACAAACAAACAAGAACATTTTGCAAACAAGTTTATTTGTGAATTAGACGTAACGTAATTTCTGTTGAAAGATTGTTATGAAAGGTGGGTCTATCAGTAAACTACAGCAAATGTTATTGAAGACAGAAATTCGTTTGTTATCGTTCTGTGGACTGGATTTCGCTTTAATTTTAGCAGCAAATAATCCAAAGGAACCCACCTACGATAGAACTCGTTCTATCAATATTATATCGGCATTTGTATATCAAAACTTCAGGTGACGCAACATACAAATATTTTCTCCTTTTCGTGCAGGAAAGAAAAAATAAAGTGATCACATACTTGCCTGTTGAACGACGAAAAGATGATTAATTTCCAACTTGTCCATTTCCTGGAAAGTGATGTTTACATAAGATATAAAAGTCATATTATGTACGTGGCAGTAAAGTGTGTTTATTTCGGTCATTTGCTCAAACTACACAAAAGCTCTCTGCTTTTGCCGGCCTATTTTTGAACTGACAGACTAGAGAGAAAGCATATATTCAACAGCACCCACCGCCTAGTATTTAACTACTCTAATCGAATAATAGGATTTAATTGTCACTCTTATAACTCACCCATGGCTACAGAGTGCGGAGAGTGATTTTGTCGTTACGGGACATGAACCATAAACCCTTGGATTCTATATACCACTAAAACTCTGAGATTGTTTGTTTGTTTGCTTGTCTGTAATTAAATACGGCAAAAACGGCGCACAATAGCGCCATATTTATAATTAAATGAGAATAGAAACAGAATAAAACAATTTTTGTTAAAATCGGTCCACGGGTTACCGAGTTAACGTCGTTTTTCGGGTCACTTTTATGAGAATTTCTAGCATGAATAATTTTTACATCACACTACCGTTCGCGCTCTTTACGAAACTTCTTCGTTCA
>NW_013667924.1:13117-19694 GCF_000517525.1 Limulus polyphemus
AATTAAATTATCTCAAAATAAAACTTCATTTCGGTGCAATATTGAAATTAGCTTGAATTCTTCATAACCTCTGAATAGTGGGTGATCCAACGGGTCACAGGTGGTCTAGTGAATCCTGAATTTTAGCGTTGTAAGTCCGTAAGCTTATCGCTGACCACCTTGTCTTTTGTTTATTTAATTTATTTAAAACAAAAATCCACATTTGTTTCCTCAAGTTTTTCTTTGTTACTCCAGTTCATCTTGACTTAAAAGTTTTAGTTCAAATTGTATTGTTCTGATGGTCACTTAGATGAGGGATGAGGCAAGAAGGAAAATGAATAACTTAAAAACTATTTGTTTCTTTCAAAACCTTTAAGAGGCTTAAAAAAGTGCAGTTATCGTTTATGAAAAACCTTTCAAATAAACCCACTTTCTTTTGAATTATACAGTAATGCGTGCTTATCGCTTGTAGTAAAATATTTAATGCAAAGTATAAGACATACACACACACACACGTATACGCAGACGATCAGTTTTCATATATGTGCTTCGTCTAATCTGTAACATATAACTTTCGTTTTATAAAAGAAAATTTCAAAAATTTCCATTATCTAAATGACGAGAAACGCAGTTCATTGTGAGTTGCATAAGCGTGTGTTGAATAGTTAGGGTTACACCTTGTATATAAGACATGGCATTAATAGATTAAAAAGTATAACTGTCTGTTTGTTTGTTACGGATTTCGTGCAAGGCTACACGAGGGCTATCTGAGCTAGCCGTCCCTAATTTAGGAGTGTAAGACTAAAGGGAAGGCAGCTAGTCATTACCACCCACCGCCAACTCTTGAGCTACTCTTTTTTTATCAACGAATAGTGGGATTGACCGTAACTTTATAACGCTCCAAAAGGCTAAAAGGGGCGAGGATGTTTGGTGGAACAGGGATTCGAACCCACAGCTTGCGAGTCGAGCGCCCTAGCCACCTGGCCGTGAAATTCTATCATATGAATTAAATAGTAGAACATAAAAAATAATACCACTAAACTTCCTGCTATTTACTAAAGAATATTAGACGTTTTTATAGAATATTGTTGTTTTTATTGGAGGTGTTTTATCAGAATTTATCGATTAAAACCGAAAATCAGAAGCCTTACTTATACCAGTCTACCAGTAAAAACAGTTATTTTATACCAGTAAAACAGTGCACATTTTATATCAATCTACCAGTAAAAAACACTGATATTTTATACCAATCTACGAGTAAAAACAATTATCTTATACCAGTCTACCAGTAAAAACATTGTTATTTTATACCAATTTACCAGTAAAAGCGGTTATTTTATACCAGTCTACTAGTAAAAACAGTTATTTTATACCAGTCTACCAGTAAAAACACTGCACATTTTATACCAATCTACCAGTAAAAACACTGTTATTTTATACCAGTCTACCAGTAAAAACAGATATTTTACACAAGTCTACCAGTAAAAACACTGTTATTTTATACCAGTAAAAACACTGTTATTTTATACCAGTCTACCAGTAAAACACTGTTATTTTATACAATTCTACCAATAAAACACTGTTATTTCATACCAGTCTACCAGTAAAACACTGTTATTTTATTCCAGTCTACCAGTAAAGAATGAAACTATTTTAAGTGATAAAACACGATTTTAAAAACTCATTTCCTTTAAATTTCGTAAAAAGAATTATACACGGTCACTAAATAATACACAAAATAGAATCTTAATGTTAAACATAGTTTTCAGATAAGTAGGCTAAACGACCAGAGAAAACAGTACCACAAACCAAAAGCAGTTTGACTTATACATATTTAGAATTGAGTTTTTATTCAGATCCGGAAAGTGATTTCTTGTGTAAGCCAGTCATGTTTTATTTCCTGTATAAAAAAAGCTCTAAAGATTGGTTTGGTTTGAATTTCGTGCAAAGCTATACCAGGGCTATCCGTCCTTAATTTATCAATGATAGACTAAAGGAAATGCAGCAGCTACTCAACATCACTCACCGCCAACTCTTGGGCTAATCTTTTACCAAGGAATAGTGGGATTAATTCGAAATATAAAATTAAAGTTGAAGAATCGGCTGCAGGCACCATTGCATCTCAAACTATGATAAATTTACCATGCTTCAGATTGGCAAAGAATGAAAACTTTGTCAAACAACCAAATAACTCTTTCATATCAAATGCTTATCTTATAGTATACTACAAGCTATAAAACTGGCACTTTACAACTAGATTATAGATCTATGGATTAGAAAATAAGTGGTGCCTACACAGAACGAAAAGTCATTCAAATTCAAATCGCACCTATGGTCATCGCCTCATCAGGCACCTTATTCCCGCGGTCCAGTTTGTTAAGCAATATATTTTATTTGTCCAAATAGTCATCTTGGATCCCGGATAAAACACAAACTTGAGGATGAACGCCTGCCAAGAAAGGGGCATAGGAGACGTGAGGTCAAGGGGTCTTTGCCCCCTCCCAAATTTTTAAATAGTGGAATTATGCCTACCCACTTGTTTTTACTTACACTACACAAAGACTCAAATGGATGATGGCAGTAGTGCCATTTGAGCAAAATCTTGGAGTGGGAGTTGAACCTTTATACAAACTATATGAACTGTTGATGACGTAGCACGTTTCGGAGTTCATACATCGACTATAATAACCACGTAATTTTGCACGAAATTCAAACCAAACCAAACTAATGTTAATATATACAAAGCTCAAAGTCGAGATTTTTATGTTTTTTTGTAGTTGTTCCTCATAATCCTCTGGAGGGACACCTGCTCTAGCCGTCCCTAATTTAGTAGTGGTAGACTAGAGGGAAGGCAGCTAGTTATCACCGCCAACTCTTGGGATATTATTTTACCAACAAATAGTAGAATTGACATTATAATGCCCCCCACGGGTGAAAGGGCGAGCATGTTCGGTGTGACAGGGAATCGAACTCGCGAACCTCAGATTGCGAGTCGAGCGCCCTAGCCACCAGGCCCTGTCCTGAAAGACAGCACGTTAAACAATATCAAATAACTAACGTTTCTTAGGTACTAATGCCTTCTTAGAATGTCTTTTTAAAGAATCCACACTTCCAACAAAATAAGTCATTTGTGTTGTTGTTTTATCGTTAAGCCTACCTGCGGTCTGCTCACCGCAGGAATAGAACCTCGGATTTAAGCATTGTAAGTTCTTAAGTTTACCGTTCACTCCTCGGGAGAGGGGCTTGTAGTTTGGTAAATGTGAATAGTAATGTTTCATTTTATTGATAATTCATTAGTAAGATATAAAACATTTTAAAATTCCATTCCTTCAAGACAAGGAAAAAAAAAAACTTTTGAAATATGTATATAAACATATCAAGCATATCCTTCGCTGTCGTTGAATTATTTGTTTTCGGGTGGGACAAAGGTAGGTTTCCGAATTTATAATACTAAAACACGGGTTTTGATGCCCCGCGGAAGACACAGCAGAGAGTGTAGTGTGACAAACCAACGTTGAATTATATATACCTATAAAAAAAAAAAGATACTCGTAGTCAAGTAAGGACATCAGAGATGTGCTTTAGCGTTGATTATTTTGTGCGAAACTAGAAGGGTCTTAAAAGATTGTTATTGCTTTATAGCGATAAAACGTCTCCCATAAACGCAATTTTCTCTTCAATAGTGTTATCCCAAGTTAGGGAAATTGGATTACTATACGTTTAGTTCGTCATTCGACTGCTAAGTAATAAAATAATTAAGTTTATGACTTTATTCTCGACGTTGTTAAGCAGATAGAGGATGATTTGTGAAGCACATCCTTGGTGAGTTATCACGTTTTGTTTGTTAAATAGGTTTTAGTTTTGATTTGTAAGTCCTTACAAAAGCAAACGTACTCAACCTAGCGTGGGTGTCAGTTTCGAGATGAAGAATCTTTTTTGTTTTTATTTTCTTTCCAAGCTGTCCAAAACAAGCTTGGTAATTTTTTTTTTGTTCTTTCGAATGTGAAGAATATCTATATATATATATAACACAGTGACTGCTCGTGGTATGGAAAACAAAATACTGAAGAACAAAAAATTTATAACTGAAAATGTCATAGAATTTTCACGTTTACCCACTCGACTATATACTGAATAAAGAAAGTACGCGCGTGTGTGTCAACAAAATGAAATGTTCCAGTTTATATAAAATAGACGTATAAATAAATAACTTAACTTCACCAGGCATTCCATCACACCAACGTTTTCTGTCATTGAAGAGAATCTTATGTCTGTTGCTGGAAATGGCAGCCGTCGTGCCATGAGGAATATTGATATAATTTAAATACATTTCTGAAACCAAGTTATCATTCTACTGGTTTATCGAAACTGATAACATAAATATGAACACGTAACTGATGATATGCTTCAGCAGAAAACGTTACTTTATTTCGGTATATACAAGTTAAAGATGCGCAGCCTGAATTGAAAGGTCGCGCTCTCTTTTTTACGACCTGGTAGGTTTAGAAAAATTCTGTCAAGGTTTGGTTTGTTTGGAAATTCGCACAAAGCTACACGAGGTCTATCTGCGTTAGACAGTCCTACGTTAGAAAGGATGGACTATAGGAAACCGTTACCAACGAATAGTGGGATTGACCGTAACTTTATAATGCCCCAAAAGGCTAAAAGGGACGAGGATGTTTGGTGGAACGGGGATTCGAACCCACAGCTTGCGAGTCGAGCGCCCTAGCCACCTGACCGTGAAATTCTATCATATGAATTAAATAGTAGAACATAAAAAATAATACCACTAAACTTCCTGCTATTTACTAAAGGATATTAGACGTTTATGTTCTACAAAATACTGTTGTTGTTTTCTGATTGATAAATATATTTTATCAGTCATTTCGCGTCGACATAAAGTTACAATAATTCTAATTATTGCCACTAGCGGCGCTAAAATCTATAATACAAGCATGAAGAAATACTGTTGACCGAGATGGAGCACTAAGGGTGACAAATCCATTTCCCTTTGCATTGCATAGTACTCTCTACACCCACCCACGTGGTTATGGCGCTCGACTCGTAATCTGCGGGTTCGATTCCCTGTCCCACCAAACATGCTCGCCCTTTCAGCCGTGGGGGCTACACGAGGGCTATCTGCGCTAGCCATCCCGAATTTAGCAGATATAAGACTAGAGGGAAGGCAGCTAATCATCACACCCACTGCCAACTCTTTTACCAACGAATAGTGGGATTGACCGTCACATTATAACGCCCCCACGGTTGAAATATGTTGGTGTTACTGATTTTACTTTTTGTCGTGTTTTCTTGCTATAGTTTCTCCCCACGATTACAGTTTTATTTGTTTAATTATCAATCGTACTTTAGCAATGTCCAAAGACTTATGTAAATTTATTTTATATTGCTTTAGATACTGAAGATGGAATCTGATAGAATTCCGAAACGTTTATCCATGTCCCCTTTTTGTCAATAAACAATGTTGTATATCATAAGTGTCGTAATCTTGTTTTTAATCAAACTTCGTTTTCCTTCGAACACATCGACTGCTGACGTCAAGCTTTGGCTACAAACCGTTTTCAACGAGTAATGAAGCCATAATTAGTAGTCAGTAAAACAAGGAGTGAAAGATAATTAAAAAAATTAATAAATAAAAACATAATTAATTTAAATTCCGAGTGTCACGTGATCTAAGCGTTTCAACCAATCGTAAGGTAGTACGTGATTAATACACAATAATTATATGTTTATTTATTGTAAAATTTCTATTAATGTGAAATTCACGGTAAGTTCTGATCGGCCATATTACTGGATGCTCCGTGTAAGCAAAGGTAATCAAAGCACTATCGATTTACCCCCAGTGGCTTAGCAGTAAGTCTGGGGGATTATCTTGCTAAAAATCGGATTTCAATACCAGCAGTGGGCACAGCGCAGATAGCCCACCGTGTAGCTTTTCAGTTGTCAACAAACAAATCATAAAATTCAATGGTGACACCCAGTATTAGCCACAAAAAGAACAAGATAATCCTAGGTGACACCCAGTATCAGCCACAAAAAGAACAAGATAATCCTAGGTGACACCCAGTATTAGCCACAAAAAAAAGAAGCTAATCCTAGGTGACACCCAGTATTAGACACAAAAAGAACAAGATAGTCCTATTTTTCGTAATCCCTCAGCTCAGAATCAATCTCAGACCTCTTGCACACGATGTAAAGTCACGTTTTTTTTAACAACTCTTAACTTCGACATTATCTTTCTTCTCACAAACAAGGCCTTATTTTTAGTTATTGAACAAAAGTCCGATTAATCTCAGTATGAGTATGTAAACGTTTCCAAAGTTCAATGATTATCATGTGCTGATAATGTACAAATAAATGAATATACTGTTTTAGGATAGGGTCATTGGTAGTAACCATCTGGAAATTGGAGATTTCGGTTTGGAAATCGTATGCAAATGCAAAAAACCGTGTTAATAATCAATAAACAAGAGCTTTTAGTAGATATAGGAATAATAAAATTTTAGTTTTTTAGTTACACTTCGTGTAATAAAAAGTGGATTTTGGTGGTGGTGTTTTTTTTTTTTTTTAATTATTTTTA
>NW_013667924.1:20694-23966 GCF_000517525.1 Limulus polyphemus
AAATTAAAATAAGTACTTTCCAATTAAAGTAGGTAAATAAATAATAAAAACTTTATTTCTGTTGAGAAAAAGAGATTAACCACTGTTTGAAAATTCTACTTTACCTGCCGGGTCCCAAACGTCTTGTGATACAAATGAGTTTGTCTTTTCACCAGCTTGTTCAAATGCTTTTCCAAAGAAGCTAGAAAAAAAAACAACATATTGATGTTAAGGTGCTTTTGACTCACGGCTTTGCATCCCATAATTCTCGACAAAGACCTCTCCCATGTGAAACACGTTAACTTAAAATATTCATTTAATGCCTGATACTCAATTATTATTTATTGATATATGATCTATGTTAACCTTACATGTAGACATCTTTCAATAAAAGAAATGTTAGAAAAGTCACCAGTAACTTTAAGCTAACATACTAGAAGGAAAACAGATATGTCAGTTACACCCACTGATAACTTTTGGGCTACTCTTGCATGACCAAGTACTGGAATTTAAACATCCTTATGGGGCACCCACAGCCCCAAAATTGTAGATTACATTTTTGTGGTAGTGGGATGCAAACCTTGAGCCCCCCCCCAATTCACAGTCCGCGTATGCTAATCACAATTATATTCAGAATTCCACCCGATTCTTTCTCTACGACTACACCCAATTAACACCACATATATGTGCAGAAGAAGCTATATTAAACCCCCCAATAAGAGAGAAAACCAATATAGAAGTAACATAGCAAACTTGACTTCATGATTAAGCTGTACCTGCATGGCCACTGAATCCATTAGTTCAAAACTGTCTCACTTTTGTTTTTACCTCATACAAAACTAGAATTCTCAATTATTGGGTAAAAGAAAACAAAAACGCTGCAATAAATTCTACGAGAATCTATGGGAAACTTTTCTGTCAGAACTAAAAAATTATAAAGCTAATAAAATTGACAGAAAAGTAATGAGAATTTAATGTTAGCATGCAATAAAAGGAGGATAATATAAAATTTAGTAAAATGCCAGTGTGGATTCTGCAAAATTAAAGCACTTCAACAGAATGAAAAAGATAGAATAATCCATACTCTGTGTAATAGAAAAGCCAATAATATATTATCTTGTTTCATTCCACGGATACCAAGTTTGCACTGAAACACTTGAAGAAATTTCTTACTTTTTTGGCGATTCCTCAGAGATTGGTGGAATTCCAACAACGAGGCAGTAACCAGGTTTTTCCACAAGTGGGGATGTTAATACTAATGGTAAATTTCGAGCTCGCCTGCTCTTTGACTACATAATGGAAGAAACAATAGAAGTTTGACTAGTATGAATTTATCAAAATGCGAGCCTCTTACAGTATTAGTAAAATATGGAATTTTTTCCCACCAATCAAAAATATTAAGAAGCTATTGTGACCTATTGGTGTAATTATAAACATGCACAGATATTACACTTGAAGTGGTGATTTGTACGTTTAAAAAAAGCACTCTTATGTGACAATCAGTCACTTACGTCCAGGTCGAATGATGAAAAAAAAACTTATTCAAAGATATCCCAATCGATTTGTCATATCAGCTGAATCAGAGATTCGTCAATTGATTACTGCATTGACAGCGACACATAAAACAATGGGCACAATAGTATCGTTATCTTTAAAAAAAGGGGGGATTGGAATCATATACAAGAAATCATTAATTTCTATATTGTGTGAAACTAACGGTACAGTAAAACCCAAAGATGCAGTGTTGGAATTGAAGCAGATACAAGATGATTTCCTTAGCGATTCTCAAATTAGAAATGTCATTTCTCCAATAAAAAGTAAATATTAGGATGGTATAATGCCCAGTATGGTACCACCAGAGGATAATCCGTATAGAATTCATCGTGTCATATTTTCATTAATATTTAGTTTTCTCGTTTTAGTTGTGCCGAGCTTCATTCATCGAGATCTATCAAAATATCCCTAAATCACCAGTTTCCGGAATAATCTCCCCTTGTTGACCCTCCTAGGCTCCATACTTAAAGAAGCTGGGCTGGCTCGTGTGGCAGGTGTTAAACGCTTTTTATTAGCTGTGATCGTGTATATAGTCTTCTGTAATTTTTGCAGTTGGTTAACAGATTGTTATTTCATTTTATAGATGCAGCAGCTAACTACGCGTGCAGATCTTGTCACGTGACAGAGCAAAGATGGCAGCTACGCGTGCAGGTCTTGTCACGTGACAGAGCAAGATGGCAGCTACGCGTGTAGGTCTTGTCACGTGACAGAGCAAGATGGCAGCTACGCGTGTAGGTCTTGTCACGTGACAGAGCAAGAAGGCAGCTACGCGTGTAGGTCTTGTCACGTGACAGAGCAAGAAGGCAGCTACGCGTGCAGGTCTCGTCACGTGACAGAGCAAGATGGCAGCTACGCGTGCAGGTCTTGTCACGTGACAGAGCAAGATGGCAGCTACGCGTGCAGATCTTGTCACGTGACAGAGCAAGATGGCAGCTACGCGTGTAGGTCTTCTTGGGTGTTAGATGTAAATCACAGTCAACCAAAAGAATGTTTCAACACAATAGGATTAGATATGAACTTCAAGTGATGCCTGTGTGTGGTTTCTGATGTTAAGTAAGTTTGTCCATAACATATAGTGTGCCTTATATTTGCCTAACATAAAAATTTCAAGTAATGTTATGGAAAGTAAAAAAATGGTCACAAATACCTACACTAGTCTATGATGTTAGTTGGTCTACGTAAGACATGTATAGGTACTTACCGATGCAACGTGAGCACTCAGCAAGAACTGAGCCAACATGAGCAAACTCGCAGGATAGCTAAAATATCGAATATCAACAGTACCCTGGAAAAAAGAAGTAATACGGCTGAAATTAATGTACTTTTATAAAAGTTGTCCTACTTTAAAATAGACATCTTTAAACACCAAACATATTCTAAATCAAAATAACGTGTATAGTGTGCCTAGCAATTCTCAAATTAAAAATGGTTAACTTGTAAGTATAGAATGAAAAGATGTAGCAATGAAACATGCTTGAAATATTCTAGATGTGGTTGTGAATGAGATGACTTAAGTTTAGCGATTAAGCTAAACCATGGGTATGATTTAATATAAAAGAATCTAGAACACTTATACATAGGAAACGTCCTTGTTTGTAACACATTGAGAATTGTACCATAAAAAAAACTGGATGTTTTCCCCATTTTTTGATGATTTACAAATTCAAGGATTTGCCAATATTTAGGCTAAAAACTATTTAAATGTTACATCACCTTCTTGTTTTATGAACCTTTTGCTT
>NW_013667924.1:25035-38402 GCF_000517525.1 Limulus polyphemus
ACAATTAAAAACATTTTATTTAGGCCTATCTATGGCCTTCAAAAAGTTGACGACGACTACATGTTTTGACATTACAACATGTAGAGTCGTCAACTTTTTAAAGGCCATAGATAGGCCTAAATAAAATGTTTTTAATTGTGTACCAGTTTAACGTTGCATATTAATTATGATTTTAGTAGAAGTAAATGTTTCATACGTGTACCCACCTCTTGAACAACTGCATAGAGAAAGGGTCCTGCTGAAATTACATGATTCATGTGAAGGAACGACTGAACTTGTGCAAAGATGGCCACTAGCATTGATTTAACTTTCTCGATACCCTTTTGCAACATGTTGATGTTACTCCTAAAAACAAAACATAACACAAAACTCTCAGAAAGAGGGATAAGTGTTTTAATATATCATTATATAAGGTCTACAAGTTTTTTTCTTTCTTGACATATTGAACTAAATCAAGCCGACAATTATAAATGAAAAAAAAACAACTTACAAAAAAAATATTATTCAATCAAATGATGGGTTTTTTTATCTGAAAGCCCATTCTTTATTGTCAGTTCAGAAAGACGTGAACAAGAACTCAGATTCACATATTGTTTCTGAACTTCAAATAAAATCCTTTTATGGTCACATTACACTTTTATGTCAGTTTATTTTAAGCTCTTGATGTCATTATTGTTTATATAAAGAACTCACCAAGAGAGGGCGTTCAAAGCATCTAAGAACTTGTCAGCAGGTGTTTTTTCTTTATCCTAATTAAAAAAAAAAGACTCTTTAAATCACCCTGACTCTAATCTTAAAGTTTAAAATCTAGCAAACTTACAATCTCTAACTAACATTTTTTTTCTATGCCTAATAAAACAAGCTTGTATAAAAAAATAAGCTTCACCTAAGGTGTATTCAGTTGTGTTTTATAATTATTTTAAAAATTTGGAAAATGGCAAAAACAAAATGCAAGTGATTTTTTTTTGTACCCAGCTTTAAAATAATTATAGCTTCTGTGTGTTTGTTATTAAACACAATACTCTATCTGTGCTGTGCCCATCCCAATTTTTAGCATTATAAGTTCTCAGAGTTACTGCTTATCCACCTGGAGGGGCAGAGAAAGAGGCGTAGTTATAGCACTTCTCCTCAGCCAGTCCAAACTTGTTAGTCTATTTTGCACACTTTTATATGGTAACTAAACCATATTTCAATATTTTAAGAACTTACTATTGCTTCTAGAAGAGCCCCAACAGCAAACACAACATCTGTGGCACAGTATTTATGCTGAAAGCCATAATGAGAGATGAAAGAACCATAGACAATTTTCTCAAGCCTGTTTAAAATATATGAGAAAAAAAAAAAAACTTGTAAGGAAAATTCAGCCGATATAATAATCACCATTTTAAACTAACAACGAAATTCTAAACCTACGGTATCCAAAGAACCTAATACATACGTAAAACTACTGCTTAAAACAATGTGATCATAATAAAATTACAACTGAAAATAAATAAAACTTCTCAAAAGCTAATGTGCATACATAACGAGGTTTATACTCTGTACATTCCATGCTTTTGTGAGGATAAAGAACCCTAAATACGCTTCAATTCATTTGCGAAATATTACTAAATTAATAAACTAGAAATATGAAGCAAGAATGTAAGATAAAAATATAAATTCTTCACTCTTGATAATCAAAATTTAAAAAACATTTTCAGTTATTTTTTCACCTACCCATATTTCTCCGACATATCTTCTATCCACACCTTGACATTAGTTCGAAGCTGCATATCCATGGCTGAAAATTTCTGTTTACATTGTACAATAGGAAGACTGAAATAAAAATCAACAATATTTAGTCATGTTGTCAAATAATTATATTTAATAGATATATCGTATATATATGAAACTGCATTTTTAGGACTATAAATCCATCGTTTCTATACACAAAACCGGAAACTACAATTGAAGATAACACAAGCTTTTCTTCTATTTCAGTTTTACACTATGTTTACAATACAAAATGTATATAATAACTTTTTGCATCTTTGAAATCGGGGGGGGAAACCATTCTGAAGTAATTAATTATAATGTTAAGTTATATAGTTTGTCGAAATCTTGCTTCTTGTTATAAACTGACGTAAAAAATTTAATTTCAAATATTACTGATATAAAATAGTTCCAGTAGATGACTGCTACCATACCACACACAAATAATTCACAGATGGGTAATGGTGTATGATTGTGTTCCACAATCTGAAAACACAAATCTTTTATATTTCAACAGTTTCAAAGTTCTGGTCACTCTTACTATATCATGTTTTTATATCAAACAGACTCTTACCCTAATTCAGCTAAAAATTCGTGAAGTTTTTTCTGTCCCTTTAATGTCCATAGCTTGAACTTGCAAGCAGTGTAAGTAGTGTTACGCAAACTTTCAATGAGAGACCAGTGACGATACAGAGCTAACTGAAGTCTGATTGTAGTTGAGGAATTGTATTTTGTCAGCTCATATCATGAGTAAAATCTTATTAGATCCTTTCAAGGTCTAATCTTTCACCTCTTAAATTCTACAAAAAATATGATATGCAGTTTGAACTGTTGTTACTTCAAATTTCTTTGGTCTTAGGAACTTTGACAAATGAATCGAAGAAATAGGTCAGAATTGCATTATCAAGATGAAAATAAATTTTATCTTAATGATACGATTGACAAATAAAGGAGTTTAAGTATTTCTTTCTAATTATGTGACAACGTGAAATCTCCAGTTAATTTCTACAAAAAAAAAAATCAATTAAAAAACTTTAATGAAGAACTTAATTAATTTGAAATAACCCAGAACTGGGTCAAAGTATCACAGAAATATAAGACTTTAGTTTAATACGTAAAAGATTAGTTTATCTGTCACACAAAAAAAGGTATTGAACAAATGTTACAGTTAAAAAATATGTACTTATTATTGCTCATTAATTAACCTCTGTTAAGATTTTGATTATAAACATGTTAAAACCGAGATATTTGGTAAAAAAAAATCTAAATAAAGACAAAAACTCAAAAATATATAAATAAAATAGACTAGATTGTGACCTTAAATTATCATCATATGTTTTAAATAATTATTGGTTCTAATATATTTC
This sequence comes from Limulus polyphemus, assembly GCF_000517525.1. NCBI lineage: Eukaryota > Metazoa > Arthropoda > Merostomata > Xiphosura > Limulidae > Limulus > Limulus polyphemus. The sequence continues at coordinate 28,155 of NW_013667924.1, forward strand.
ATAAAATTCCTATTTACAAATTATAAATAGAATAAATGTTATTTTAGACTGAAACATTATAGGATAATTTTTATGGCTATTAAAACAAAACAGTAAATGAATAAAGGAATTACACACACAAATGAATTGTAATTAAGTTATACAAAATTTTCAAAATCAGATCCAAAGGATAATAAGTATATTACATAATAATCTTAATATAAACAACAATTTTTTGTTAAAATAATGTGTTATAAAATCAAAAAATAAGGAAAACAAGATTTTTTTAAATTCCTCCATTAGTAACTTATAGAAAAAAGCAGTTATATTTTAATCTTCGTAATCAAGATTTTTATGTACCCAAAGAATGTTTTCTCGACAGTTTTGCGACCAGAGATGATGAAAAACAATTAAAATACAAAAGATGAATGGTTTCTGTTTTAAACTGTAAAGAAAACACGACTGCCGAGTTTAACTAAAAAACACAGAACATTGTAAGATGTTAAAGGTGGATTAATGTACACTAATGAGTAAAAAGGATACTCTTTGTCAAACGATATTTTCATACAGTTTACTGAGACGATTGCCTCTTCACTTTCATTACTGGAATGAAAAAAAAATATTAAGATGTTACTCAAAATTCTTAAAAGAAATTAACAACATTTAAGAAAAGAAATACACATATTTCAAACACCATTAATTTACAGTCAATTGAAGGTAATTTCTTTTAAAAAGTTTACAATCTGTATCTTCATTAAACCAAAAGCATGCCAAATCAAGACAACAGTTATCAACTGTTTATATATATACACACACGTCCATAGCTTGAAGAATAAGTACTCCGATTGAAGTTCTAAATGATATTTAAAAACTTGATTAAAAAATATAAAATATTTGAATTAATTTCATTTCCAGTACATAAGCACAAGGTTTAATTATCAAAATAAGTCTTCAGCCAAATCATAAAAAAAAAGCTAAAATTAGGCCTATTTAGGGCTTAAATTCTTAATAAAACAGAACTGGGTTGGCAGTGGGAGGTAATAAATAGTATATTAATTAGCACACACAAATTTCTTATTCAGTTGTCACATTTTTGCAATGGACCCTAGTTGATGACATAATGCAATCTGGCCAAAAACTGCATTCTACAAGCAAACCTTGTATTCAGTCTATTCACGTCATTATTTATGAAGAAAAATATTTATAAGGAATTAATAACACAAAGACATACTTTGGTAATCCTAATAATGCAGTAGAAATGGTACACTGGTATAGCATAGACGACATATACCTGTGATTATGACGAGAAACGTGACCTTGCAAGCTACCCGCTTCAAGTACATACTTATTTTGCTCTATTTTATTGTTTTGCAGTTGATCCGTTAAGCCTACTATTCCCCACCTAGAGAAAGAAAAGATCTTTTAGTAGACTTGGTATTTAGTAAACTAATTAAATTAAATGATTTAAAGTATAACTTCAGTTTTAGTACAATTCAACACACAGAAATGCTTATCGTACATGGATGTTTTTTCTAGAGTTCATTGATTTTTACTTTTCTACAGTTTGTCCATAATCTAAATATTTAGTATTCTTCTCTAACAAGCCATCTGACACACTCTGCTAATTTTCATTCGTGTAAATTTTTTCACAGCAAAATCTAATTTGTAATTAGAGAAACTAAGAGAACTTACAACCAGCAAACAGTAATCGCTACACATGCTACTTCATGCATATGGTTTGAAACATCTATACAACCAGCAAACAGAAATCGCTACATGCTACTTCATGCATATGGTTAGAAACATCTGCTGGTTGTATAGATGTTTCTAACCATATGCATGAAGTAGCATGTAACGATTACTGTTTGCTGGTTGTATAAACGTAATCACTACATGCTACTTCATGCATATGGTTAGAAACATCTATACAACCAGCAAACAGTAATCACTACACACTACTTCATGCATATGGTTAGAAACATCTATACAACCAGCAAACAGTAATCGTTTTAGAAACATCTATACAACCAGCAAACAGTAATTGCTACATGCTACTTCATGCATATGGTTAGAAACTTATAAAATATGTGCTGATGGGAATTTGTTTAAACTGAAACCTGTACACAGCAGCAAAAACCAACTTACCATAACAATTCATTGGTATCTCGAGACAGTTTCCAGGCCAGCTCATACATCAACAATGCTGTCTGACAACAGGAAAAAAAAAAAAAGAATAAAAAATTAATTAAAAATACCAGCTATAACATTCATTGTATTGTTATCAATACTGCAGTCTGTTAATCTAAACCCTACATTACACCTTCATCCTATATTATGTTGTGTTAGTGAATTTTTCTGCAAATATCTCACGCACTTTTGGAGCTAGCATAACCAGTCTTGGCACGCAGACTCGGGATTGCCCAGGGGGGTGTGCTTATCTAATGGTATAGAAGGGGGGTGTCTAAAATTTGCCTGAATGGTCACCCAAACATGATGGGGTTCTAGGAGTAGGTTTTTCTGGGTCACCAAACCTGAACACGGTGTCGGATTTTGTGTTCCTGGACAGCCCCTCAATTTCAAACTCTGTCCATACCCCACTCAAAAACTAGCATAATGTGGAACATTCGCTCAAGTACCCCAGGTGAGTGTTAAAACGGGGTTTGTTTTCTAGTACAAATCCCCCCCCCCCCGGGGTAGCCACAGAAGTAACTGGGGATAGTAGAGGAGATTGACCAGTGCACTGGGGCCTCAGTGGATGATGAGGAGACCTTTGAGCCTCCACAGTGAAACACAATTCTAGTCTACCTGACAAGTCTTAAAAAACCTTTTACGTGTTTGAAACGTGTGAAAAATGTATGATTATCTATATAAAGCGTTCTAGTGAAGTACACAAGAACTGAATAATTATGTACACAAGTATTCTAACGAAATACGTTTTGGATTACTTTCCTACATGTGCCCTCGAAGCTAAAGTTAACACACTGCTTTATTTTTTACTGTTATTTAAATATCACTAACGCAGTAACCTTTTACAGACATTTTTTTTTTTCATGTATTTTTATAAGTAACTACCATTTCGGTAATTCTTTAATCAAAGCATGTTATGTTTTGAAATTAGCAGTAATGTACTTAGACAATATTCCACACAAAAAATTGTCAGCATTACAGACTTTTAGGTTTTTTGACATACATGTATTGCATAAATAAAACCATTTAATGCAGTACCCCTCAGTGTAAGCGAACAGAATTATATTCTGATTTCAACCGCCCCCCTCCAAAAAAAAACAAACAGCTTTTCATTTCTAAATGTATTTTAAATAATGTAGAAAAAAATAAACTGTAGTAGCAATTAAATATAGTGGCATCATTGTCACTCTCAGAATGTCCTTTGCCAATGTTTCTGGTGAAAAGTTCTTAAAAAAAAGGAATTATTTACACTGTACAGAAGATGATTGCTCGTTGTTAAGCGCAAAACTATACAATGGGTCATCTGTGCTGTGCCCACCATGAGTATCAAAACTAGGTTTTTAGCAGCGTGAGCCTGAAGGCTTATTGCTGCACCACTAGGGGGGCCAAAAAGATTAAATAAGCTACCGACAACCAATTTATACTTATTCCACAGGTCATTAAAGAAACTTAATAAAACAGGAATACTAATTCTTGAACCAGTTTATACTTATTCCATAGTGCATTATAGAAACTTAATACAACAGGAACACTAATTCTTGAACCAATTTATATTTATTCCACAGGGCATTAAAGAAACTTAATACAACAGGAATACTAATTCTTGAACCAGTTTATACTTATTCCATAGTGCATTTTAGAAACTTAATAAAACAGGAATACTAATTCTTGAACCAGTTTATACTTATTCCACAGTGCATTAAAGAAACTTAATACAACAGGAATACTAATTCTTGAACCAGTTTATACTTATTCCACAGGGCATTAAAGAAACTTAATACAACAGGATCACTAATTCTTGAACCAGTTTATACTTCACTAAATGAACTATGCAGAGTACAATAAAATACAAGTTAGTCAAAACTATAAAACTTGTGTTACTCTCTCTCTCTCACCAGAATTCAACAGGATCCATATTCCAATCCTTACAATTGGCAAACTAACTATACAGGCACTTAAGTTTCATTAGTGGAAGTCTTTCTGATAAAAATTGCACAATGGCAAGTATATTTTTTTCATTAATTTAAGCTTTTAAAATAAATTTCAATGAAATATGAATAAAAAACACAATTCCAGCATATCTGTAGTTTCTTTAACACCTGACCATGTGAAATGAAGAGATCTCCAATTTCTGGTACAACCAAACCAAAAGTCAGTAGATACAAAGTAAGAATATTCGGGTTATATCATCACGATACACGCATTCATTTAAATTTATCTTTGTGATCAATATACAATACACTCTATTAACAATATCATTTCTCAGTAAACATTGGCAAGTGTACTTTTATGCCTAAACATTGTGGAGTTTACAGTGTTGTAACACCTTTGTTACATACGTTTTATGTGTTTTATATGTATTTTAATACGTGGTGAAAGATTCGTTCTTAAATACTAAAAGCTAATATTATTAAAATTGAAAATAAAATAAACTTACAGCTTGTCCGAAGAAGCTAAACTGGGTGTAATCGAACATTATCTTGTGTCTGAAAATGACCAACAATAAAATAAAAATGTAATATAACAAACAGTAATCAATTTTCACAGATGTAAATATCTGTATCTTTCACATATTTTTTTTTTGGGGGGGGGATGTTGTGGTACAGAGTTCTCAAACAACTTTGAAACATGAAAATTCTATTTCAGTTTATTTATAAAATGAATTTGGAGAGTTGATTTATTCTACACCAGTTTAATTACAAAACTCAGTATTGATTTAACCGAATGTGCACAGGTTACAGTATGAATTTAAGGCTAATTTACAATGAAAATTTAGTATGTTTTAAGTATTAGTGAGAAATACATAGTTGATTAAAAATAACACAACTCAGTTCAGCGTGAATGATATAGCCCTGTAATTTTTTCTTTTGACATTCCTATTCTGGCCTGGATAATGATTCCGTCATAATACCATAACACTCGTTGCTCAACTTTACTTTCAGTTCAGTAAAGTAATAAATACTAACCTTTTTTCTTCCCACAGTCTCCTCTCTCTACGCTTTTCTAAGATCTGCTCGGTGATTCGTGGACGATGTTCTCCAGTTTCATCCTCCGATAACTCTTCTTCAGACTGTATACATACATAAAATAATTGCTTTGTGACTATGTGTACCTTAATACTACTTTCATTTCCGCAACTAAGTACCAAGATTTTAAATTAATTCTTGTTTTATGAGGGGAGTCTAATAAACTCGCCTCCCACGGACTAAACCTGGAGAATGAGCTATAGACTATAAAAGCTGAAAAAAAAACTTAAGACATTTGTGAATTTAGAATATACATTTAATTTTGAAAAATGTAATAAAGGAAGTAAATACAACCAAATTTTGTGATATTCTCCTATTTTTACAACCTGACCATAGATGTGAAGTAACAAAATTGTTTGTTTTATGCTAATTACCTTGAAGTTAGAGTAACGTAGCACTGAAGTCAAACTAGTTAAGCAGAACTTCCTAAGTCTAATCAAAGAAAGGCAAGCTCAAAAAAATATTTTTCTTTCTAAGCCCTTGTCAAACCCACGAGTGATTGTGGGACTTAATTAGAAGAACCTAAGATAAGAATAAATGTGGCAAATTTAGATATTTTTGTAAAATGCAAAGTTCTCAAGTTAGAACCAACAACCTAGAATGAGTTAAGGTTTATTACAAGTTTATCTATAAATCGAACAAGATAAATCTTACGCCATAGTGCTTGGAATTTCACAGAAAACCTCGAAGTATCTGTAACTTTGGAAAACATGAAAACGACTCAGATGTGAGGAATCAAGCACTGTTGAGTAACCACAGAAAAAGAGTTGACGCACTGACCGAAATAATTGTTTCTATTTGAGTCTGAAAGACCCGTGTTTTTTCTCTAATATCAAAACTTTCTTTTGCTATACATTTTTAGGCAAAGAATATCATATTATACACTGCAAGTGTTTTGTTATGATGCTCTAGAATTTTTTCTTACTATAGAAGTAATGCTAACTGAGCCTATAATATCTATGAGCTGATTTTCCTCCCAATGAAAGAGAAATTAAAACAGTAAAACCCTATAATGAGAAAAAATACTGTCTGGAAAGACTGTTTTGTCTATCTTACAACCAGATTCTATACTGTTAGCATCAAACTTTTAATTCAATCGAAAAAATTCTTCAGAGAACGGTCTTACCTCATCATCTCTAAAAAGATCTTCAAATGCAGGTACTTCTTCATCACCTGGCTTCATCAGGAGTTTCACCTGTTCTTCATTATAGATAAGACCCCCCCCCCTCTATACCATTAGATAAGCACACCCTCTGGGCAATCTCGAGTCTGCGTGCCAAGACTGGTTTTGCTAACTCCAAAAGTGCGTGAGATACTTGCAGACAAATTCACTAACACAACATAATATAGGATGAAGGTGTAATGTAGGGTTTAGATTAACAGACTGCAGTATGCATAATTTTCTGATTTCATGTTTATTAGCTGCTTCATAGTCTTTATTTTTTCTTCACGTAGCTTCATTACATATTGAAGTATCATTTCATAATTCTTAGCCACCGACCCATTGATGTGTACAATAACGAGGAAAAATATCATAGTAGCATTTTGTGAGGCATTCACTGACACCAGTCACTGCTACAAGATAAAGTGTAAAATAATAAAATTTTGTGAAGTACAGAAGATTTTTCAGTTCAATAAAAGCTCATAAAATACATTTGATCTTTTTTTTTTTAAATTTGAAATCTGATGTGTCAAGTTAGTTTTCTACGTTTTACAGTAAGTCACACTACCAAACATAAAAATAAAGTCTACAATTATCAGTCCAGATTGGAGGAATTGATCAAAACTGGGACGATCCCCCTTAATGAATATGTTCACTACACAATGTTCATATACTTATTACAAATTTTCAAAGTTTAAAATGCAAATTTGTAAAGAAAAGTTTTAATTCCTCCTTTAACAAAATACAAAGTTTTTCTATGTAGAAATATGTATACAAAATTTAATATAATTTATTACATTTAATGATAAGTTGTGTGCAGAAAAAAAAAGAGAGACCACGTTTATTAAATAATGTATACAGAGATGCATGTCAACATCATAATTAACCTTTCTACAAATTTTGTAACACTCAAGTTAGAAAATTATAGGTTGATAACAGCATTTTAGAACTTAAGATAATAACAAAGATAATTTGTTTGTTTTGGATTTTCATGCAAAGCTACACGAGGGCTATTTGTGCTAGTCGTCCCTAATTTAGTAGTGTAAGAGGAAAGGCAGCTAGTCATCACCAACCACCGCCAACTCTTTTACCAACGAATAGTGGGATTGACCGTCACTTTATAACACCCACATGGCTGAAAGGGTGAGCATGTTTGGTGGGATGGGGATTCGCCCCGCGACCCGCAGATTGAGAGTCGAGCTCCCTAACCACCTGGCCATGCCGGGTCAACAAAAATAAATAAATCAGTTTAATGTAAGTAATTAGAGTGATTTAATAGATAACCTGTCGGCTATAAAGAAAACAGTTTCTTCTTTAGGTTGAAGGAACTCTACCACGTCAATGGTCGCTCCACAGTTTATCATCACCACATACTTCACCTATAGAAAAAAAATATTATATACTGAAAGTGAATTGCACTACAAATTCATATTTTAAAAAATCTTTGTAGCTTACAATCATTTATACTCCAAACTACATTAATCTCGGTTTTTAAGCATCAAGTTAAATAAATATCATTGCTACTCTCAACTGTAACACAACATCTGGTTTTATCAGTCAGAAAACAGCTCTCAAGACTTCTCTGTGGATTGCCAAACAATTGTTTTTTTATTGTACGGTGTAAGAATTATTCATTTCGAGTAATTTGTTTTTCAATCATTTATTAATACTTCTGAATGGATGTGAGATAGTAAAATTTTCTCACCTTACATTTATATGGAAAAATATTCAAGATTTAATATATCACAAGTTGTTTTTCTGGTACAAAGCTACACTATGAGTTATCTACACTTTGTCTCTACCAAGGAGAAATTAAATCCCAGATTTTAGTGTTGCAAGTCTGTAAACTTATCAATAACCCACCAGGGGATGTACAATATCATGAAAATAACCGATAAATATTTACCTGATCTCCATGTTCTCGGAAAGCTTCTTGTAAATCACTTTTTCCTGCCACTGGTACCAATGTATAAAGAACATTGTCACACTGCAGTAGAGACTAAAAAAATAATCAAATACACTTGTCAATATTTTTAGTATTTGAAGATAATAACTTATTTTCTTAAAGACGTCAAGTTATTTTTGGTTGAGGGAAAATAATTTTGGGACAATAGAATGTTATCTCACGATTAATGTTTAAGTTACCAACTTATATAACAGCACAGGAGCTCTCTGCTTCTTATTTGTTCAGAAAACTCAAATTCCACGATATATTCCAAATGATTCGAGGTTGTCACTAAAAGTCAATTTGAAAGATTAGAATTTTTTACAGCACCTTACAAGAGCTTGTGAGAAATGAATTGATGACTTCCTGAAAAATAAAGGATGTATTTTGGGAAAGAAGGGGAAGGGGTGTTGTAAGGGCATTTTTGAAGGCCTACATGTTATTTATCAAAAAAATGCTACTAAAATTAAAAAGCAAAAGCTAGTTCTTACAATACAGTAATTTATAAACCCCAACCTTCAAAATTACATAAACTCTGAAATATCCTCATATTTCAGCCAAACAGCAAGCTTTATTTTTAAGTTATTAATTAGAAATGCTAAATATAACACTAATGGTTACTGTCGAAACGAAACTAAAACAACCCAATTAAACCTCAGAATTATGATATAGTCTTCAAAAAATTTAACTTACCCTGTCTGTCTAATCACATGTCGGAAAAACAAAAGCAACATTTAAATATCTTTGATTTGAAGCGTAAGAGCATTAGTGTATTTTACGTCACTTACCTGTAATATTTTGCATGCGCACAAAGCATCAATATCAAATCCAACAAGCAATAGCACCCTCTGTACAAAGGAAAGAAAAAAAAATACATAAAGCAATTAGACTTGTGGAGATAAATCACATTAAAAATCTTTAAGTTTTATTTTTCATTTTTGAGCAAGTGTACTTTTCACGCCGAAAACAAGCCTGTTGGTTAATGACAAATTGCTGCATGATGTCCTGAATGGAATACAATGTACGAGAAAAATAAGATCTAAATAATACTGTACCGACTATATAATAAAACTAAAGAAAAATTGGTGAGCTGTGGATTAAAAACTAAGGAAATAAAAATATTGTTAAAAGAAATATAAAAATACAGTTAGTATGAATAATCGTTTCAAAAAAACATTAAACAAAATAACTCAAACAATTTTTAAAAACATTAAAAGAAATGGAAAAAAATGATATTTTATAACTTATAAAAAGCCGAACAGTTTGTTAACACCCAAAGGACTTGTACAATCTAATTATAAAAATTGTATCTTTTTCAATTTCAATTCTTTGACTGGCATTTGAGGGGGTATGTATTAGGGGGATAACTTTAAAATGCTCAATGGGATGACCAGCTTTGTTGAAGTGTATATGCAGTGTATAGGGCCTACAACTTATCAGTAAATATATAGAGAGAAAAACAAATGAGCTGAAAGACCATAAATTAAGATTGTTTTTTTTTAGATCAACTTTGAAACATCCACACTGTCAGACACATTTTACATGAAGTCTGAGAAACATAAAAGTACAGTATAAAAGGCTATTACAATTATTGGTTACTTTCCATCATTCAGATTGGTAACTGTGTCATTAATAGTTCTTGAAACATCCACACTGTCAGACACATTTTGCATGAAGTCTGAGAAACATAAAAAGTACAGTATAAAAGGCTATTACAATTATTGGTTACTTTCCATCATTCAGATTGGTAACTATGTCATTAATAGCTCTTGAAACATCCACACTGTCAGACACATTTTGCATGAAGTCTGAGAAACATAAAAAGTACAGTATAAAAGGCTATTACAATTATTGGTTACTTTCCATCATTCAGATTGGTAACTGTGCCATTAATAGCTCTTGAAACATCCACACTGTCAGACACATTTTGCATGAAGTCTGAGAAACAT
>NW_013667924.1:39024-49040 GCF_000517525.1 Limulus polyphemus
TTACAAAAATCTTTAGTTTAAAAGTAAAAAATAAAAAATGTATCAAAATGGCATCAAAACAAAATGGAGTAAGTATTGTCTACTATTTTTAGTTTTCATCAACTTTAAGTGTAGTTAAAGTTCACAATCAATAATGATCTCAATATGGAAAACTCTTCAGCAGTAATATAATAGGCTACTAGGCTAAAATTCATAAAATTAGAAATAGGTATTTTACAAACAAACAAGTTAACTGGGAGGCTAAGTACTGTCTCTATAGATGACAGATTTAAAAAAAATATATTTTACTGGCTTATGTGAGTACTGACAGACTTACTCAAGTCACTCTCTTACAAATTTCAAAAAATGCTAATTTTAAAGGGATGCAACAAGAATTTTCTGTTGTGGATCGGGCAACTGAAATAATAGGATATGCTAATCAAACACTGAAAATTTTTTAAGTATTCAAGATTGACATGTTTCTAATGGAAAAAAGGTGGCTGTAACTAAAAGACTAGTTTGGCTCATGAAGAGTATAAGGGATGAAATCAAAGAAAAGTATTATAAATCTAAGACATTTGAATATAATGCTACAATGAAAGGCTTAGAGAATTATAAAAAACTCCAAGAGTTATTCAAACAAGACATTAAGAAATCAAAAAGGACATGAAAATTGGTTGACTGAAAGTGTAGAAATTAACAGTACAACTGTATTTAAATACATTAAAAGGTAAGCATGATGTTAGGATGGAAGAAGAGTCTTTGAGGAATGATACATGAAGACTCATGAGATGGTTTGGTTACTAAATTTTACTTTTCTTCAAATTTTATTAAGGAAGATTTAAGCAATATTCCTAATCTTAAATAGTTACTTGATGGAAACAAGATTATCACATTACTTCTCAGCTTGTTAAGGAACAATTGAGAAGTTTAAATAATATTTCCAAAAAGGTTTTGAAGGAGGTTAATGATTGGATATATCAGCCATTTGCTACTATTTCTTGTAAGTTCTTCTTATTTGGTGAGTTAAGTGATTAAATGGAAGCTGGCTTTTAATTATAATAAATTCAAGGTAATGCCCATGAGTTATCATAAATTAACTTAAAAGTATAATTTTCACAGGTATAAATTTAACTATGTTACGAAAGAAAAGGATCTTGGTGTTTTGATTGATTAGTATCTTCAATCATCGAGCAGCGGGCTCTTACTAGTGGTAGAAGCAAATAGAATTTTAATTTGTATCCACACAAATACTGAATATATCTCTAAAGAGGTTATAATTTTATTGTTTTGGTCACTGGTTAGGACTCATTTGGAGTATTGTGCTTAATCTTGGGCCCACTTTAGGAAGAACATTGAACTGTTAGAGTTCAGAGGACGACTACTAGAATAATACCTGGAATGGCAAGATCGTCATACGAGGAGAGGTCAAGATCTCTGAAATTGTTTTCTTTTAAAAAAAAAAAGAATTAGAGAAGGTCTGACAGGTGTTTAAGATTGTTAAGGGAATTGATAGTATCAATACAATATCTTTTTTTTTTACATAAGTTAATGGTGAGAATGGTAGGACTAGGAACACAAATATAAATTTTGGCAAAATAAGATTATAAGTCATCTTCAGCTAAGACAGTTTTATTTTTCTAACAAGGCAGTTGGCCTTTGAAATGGGTTGCTTTCAGATGTGATGAATGCAGTAAGTTTAATGGAGTTTAAAAAAAGGCTCGATATATATTTAAATAATTAGGACTAGCTTTGAGTTTTTCTTTTTTTTAAAATTTAGTTTACTTTTACTGTTTGTTTACAGAATGGAATGACATACATAGACCAACAGCTCACTTACTGTCCTTATATTTTATGTTGTGCACATAACTTTTGCAACTAAGGTTAACCATTGAAGTTAACGTAACTTACAATACAAGATACATTGTTGTAAATACTTCAAAGTTTTGTTCGCTCAGTATAATAATTGTGAAATATTGTACTTACATTATTTAGAAGGACATCGTAAAATTCTGTTTTTAAATAATTTAAAAACATTATGTTTTAATATCGAATTCTATGTTTAAAATAAATTGGTTTAATTCAAATTTTACAAAGGAATTCACTTAGTTATGAAATAATAAACAATTATCGAATCAGACGAAACATCAAAATTCCCGCTTAACGTGTGATGGTGTCTCCCTCTTTTATCAGTATAGAAATGATTAAAAATTTAATATCTGTGTAAAAAAGAAAAAAGTTAAATTAGTGCATCGTAACGCTATCGCATATTAAATTCTAATTATGAAAATTAAAATATTTTAGTGACTGTAATATTTTGAGTAAAACCATTTAAATAGCTGATTAAACCTAACATTATTTATTTGTTACGTTTCTCAAAAAGCTACTAATAATATGTCAGTGGAATTTAAAGATTCTTTTGCATATAAAATTCGAAAGGAAAAAAGAAATTGCTAAAAATATTTAGTGTTAGAAAATAAACTAAAAAGGAAAAATCACACACAGTGTTTTCTGCAACTTCTGTACTAATATACCAATATAAATGAAATAAGAAACACTGCCAATTACTGAATGAGATTTTGTACTGCAAGTTTTGCAACATGTAAGTGTAACTTAAATGGATTTATATGGACAACGTGATCATAGGTTGTAATTAGAAAAAAATGTTAAATTTATTCTATAAAGATGTTATTTCGAGGTGTAAAAAACAGTAGCCAGAGAAAAATGTATTTCTTTTTTTGCGATTCGAAAGCGAAAAGGATAGACTGCGATTAATTTACTTGCGGAATTATTTAAAGAAAAAATAATTAGAAATGTTACAATTGTCGCAGAACTAATTCAAAAATATTGTTTTTAATATTATTGCTTTCTTAATATTATTATTATTTTTTATGGCTCAGCGATAATCTTAGGGGTTTACAATGCCAAAAAATTTTTATCGGTCCATATGGTGGGCACAGCATAGATAGCCCTTTGTGCAGCTTTTCGTAAACAAAATGAACAAACAGACGAAATAGTGTTTGTTCATTTATTGCTCAGCGGTAACTTTGACGATTTTTCATGATAAAAATTGGATTTCGATAATCGTGATGTGCACAGCACAGATAACGCAGTGTGTAGCTTTGTGCTTTATGACAAACAGACGTTCAAAAACTTGACCGAGTGCTCAGTTTATCATAACTAATTAATTATTCTATCCCGTTCTCTGATTGCAGCTTTTATACTGCTGCTCATTCATTATCATCGATTAATATTTTAAAACATTCTTGAAATAACACAATAAGTATTTTTCTAGCTATCACTGGGCGAAAATGGAATAAAATACGTTTTAAGCATAAACTTATGCATTCGCCGATTATCAGTTTATGATAACGATATTTCACGCTCATTTGGTCTTGATGATAAAATTAAGTGAAAACTTTAAAATTCAGGCTCCAAGGGACGATAAAAGATACTTGTATTTATGGTAAAGCTACTATCTGCCCTCGTCCCTAATTTTCAATAATTTACCCAAGGGAAGGTAGCCAGTCAGCACCACCATACCACCCATTATTCACTCTAAAGGATCAATTGTAACACATTCACAGCTTAAAGTGTGGGAAGTGTTTAACTGTATTACATAGATTCGAACCCGGCTCAACTGCTCCGAAATCCAAAATTCTATTACAGCACCACGCCGAGTAAAGTCTGAAGTAACTAAAATGTAAGGTCAGTACAACATGATCTCCCCTTTCGCCGTATTTCTGTATTATGTATACATGTACACAAATATAAGTACAAACAGTGTTTGGGAATAATTTGGTCCGCGTATCCCCAGTAAGCTTTTTCGTGTCATTGTTTAACAATCAGTTAATGTATTTTATATTTTCAAAACATATCTAACATATCATATGGAACTATTAAAGATGTATCTCGAAAGTAGACATTTGAGGTATTAATAAACGAACGGTATCATTCAAGTTAAAAAATAAGTGAAAGTACTGATTCATGCCTCGTGCCAAGCGTGACTTAATAGTTAGAGTGGTCGTTCGGTGAATGCGAAGATTCCTATTCAAGGCCTGTTACTGTAAAAACGCACTTCGCACTTTGGGGTAGTGGATAAACTGCAAGAGTAACCGTCAAATCCATTTATAGAATCAGCCAAGAGAAACTCAAGAATTGTTGATGGGTACTGTTGACTAGCAGTAGTTACCTTCCCTGTAGTTTATCAGTCCAATATTAGGGACGGTTACGCGTAGATGTAGCAGCAGTTACCTTCCCTGTAGTTTATCAGTCCAATATTAGGGACGCTTATGTATATACAGAATTCTTAATTTGAATATTAACGTTTGTTTATTAATATCTAAAATGTCTACGTTCGAGAAAAGCTCTAACAGTTTCATACTATATAAATAAATTAATTAATTAAATAAATAGAAATGTTTGATTGTTTTTTAATATTAAAAATACACATCTTGAAGTTTTTGGGGTAAAGCTAATCTTTAGATCCTCCCTCTGCTAGAACTAAAAAGATTGTGAAAGATTTACCTAGAAAATATTTTTTCTGGTTTTTGACAACATTTGCCAAGAACCAGTTGGTAAGGAGAATGTAACACACTATTTACTATAAATAATTCAGAACCGATAAAGGATCAAAGCATTTTTTTTGTTTCAGAATATTTTCGCAAAGCTACACAAAGGATTATATACGCATAACGAAAGCCTGCTTTGTCCCTTGTACCAGGCATGACTTAGTAGATAGAGTGCTCGGACTCTTAACTACTAATAAACTAATTAAGAAGTGTCCAGGAACTGAAGTCTCGAATAGATTCTAATAATTGATACAAAGAAACCAACTCAGCCCTGTTGAGGTTCTTAAGAGGAAATACTGAATGTTTCATTGTTTTCAAACAGCTAAAATGGCACCGATCGTCAATTTTCTTGATAGATTTTGCCATGAAACTTAATCACATAGTTGTGTATCAGTTCAGAAAACGCTCCCTCCTACCATGAACGTTTTTTATGGCTCACCCTATGAACTTCTGAACCTGATGTAATTGAGATAGGTGGTGTTTATACATCCAGATAGATGTTTGTATATGAAAAATATAAACAAGAACGATTTTTCCTAAGCTGATGACACGGGTTACAGAAGAGCCATTAGACGTCTATCAAGGAAAGTTTACACCAAAAAGAACAACGATATCGTGTAGTACATGCATTAAATGTAAGCATTATTCGTCACTTATTAATATTTAAACAAAACTTAAGCCAACTGGATGAAATTTCAATTCATTCTCCAGTGTGTATCTGGTAGGTTAAAGCCGAATTAATGCATTTTATTTTATTTATTTCTTTACCTATGGGTGAATTTGTTTGTTTTGTTGGTAAGCGCAAAGTTGAATAATGGGCTATCTTTGCCGTACCCACCACGAGTATCGAAACCCTGTTTTTATCTGAGTGTTATAAGCCTTCAGACTTGCCGCTGAGCCACTAGGAGGAGGGACTGTAAATGAATAAATATACATATAGAATCAGAAATATGAATGCTTTTTTTTTGTCTTCAGTAAAGAAAAACAAAAAACAACAACAAAAAAACCGAGTCCCGTTTTATTGATTCGTTATGTATATTGAATCGATAAAATATTTTCGTTAAGACATTTTCACACTTTTGTTATTTTTGTCTAGTTGTTCAATTACTAATAACCTTGATTATTCAACTCATTAGCTTTCAATCTTGCAGCAGTGTACTTAAATGACTTGGTTTCTTGTCACTAGACTCCGCAAAGCGTAATGCAACAACCAGGAAAAAAAATGTTATTTAATATGATATTTTAAATTTTCTTTCTGCAGTGGAAGCTTTAAAAACGACTACGCATCAGCAATGAGCTGACGTCTTATTCATTAAAACTTTCATGGAATAAAATATTCAGATTACATATATTTATCATATTATGCATGGTATCTATGGCAACTACTTGTTGAAGAAGCCGAGAACAACACGAAAGATAAACAAACAACGAGAGAACCAGACGACAGAATGACATATCAAAACACGCGGTGAGTTTTACTTGTCACGCCCTCTACATGAAACCCATAAGATGGTTTTCTTTAAATAACCAGCTTGATTTATAACTGGCAAAAGTTTGATTCATATAAGCATCTACATTTATTATATTACAAGTTACAGCTTTTACAGTAAGTACGATTTGTTTTTAGAACAGGTAACAACGTTACGATCACTGGTACGATCATTCTCAAGTACACGAGTTTGTTCTGAAAATAAATCTTACTTACTGTAAAAGCTGTAACTTGTAATACAATTTACTTAATCATTAAGTAAACTCAAAACAAAACTAAGCATCTATATTGTTACTTCTTGCAGTTACTAATAAGTACAGTACATGAGTAGAGTTCATTTATAAGGCCTCCTATAATGGCAAAAAC
The DNA here is from genome assembly GCF_000517525.1 of Limulus polyphemus. Taxonomy (NCBI): domain Eukaryota; kingdom Metazoa; phylum Arthropoda; class Merostomata; order Xiphosura; family Limulidae; genus Limulus; species Limulus polyphemus. Next base: position 45,430 of record NW_013667924.1, read on the forward strand.
CAAACGTCATGTACTAGTTAGAGCCAAGTGAGATGTAACTCTGCAACCAGACTAACTGAAAAACAAAAACTGCTCTAATCAAATAATTTAAATTTTTAGCCGCCGCATAGCGGCTCATAGAATAGCTCTGAGATTTTTTGTTTTGTTTTTCAAGTATAAACTTTTAGCTCATAGCTCCGTCATCTCTTGACCGATTTGAGATCTAATTATAGTTTTGGACTCAGGTGGTCAAACCCTTTCGATTGATGAAATTAACTATGCCCTAGGTTTCATAGATAAATTTACTCCAATCCTGCCTAAAATAACTTTAATTTGAGGATAGGCTAGTAGAGATTCTGATGAGTAATAAAATCGAATCAGGTATACACGCGCCTCGCGCTTGGTATTGCTGGCGTACAAAATATAGCTAACAAAAAGGGAGGGGGAAAGTCTCATAGATTAATTTACTCTAATCCTGCCTAAAAGAATTTCAAGTGCAATGGCTATGAGGATTCCCTCTTGTGTAATGCTGCCTAACCCTGTTTTGTAACACAAGTACGCACTTAACTTAGATTTCTAAAAAGCTGTTAAGCCTTTTTTGCCACAAGCTAATGAACGTTATATACTTTGTCAGAACAAATGAAAACTTAGATATATTACAAACTTTTTGTCAATCTGGCATTTAAAAAATACCAACTTTCGTTCTTAGATTAAAAGGCATACGTTAGTAATTGAAGTTCGCTCTTTTTTTATAACTTCCATTTCCAATTGTAGATTTTTTTTTTGTACTAACAAAGAAGCTTCGTTTTCATTTGTACTAAAAGTTTGTCTACATGTAGCTCGGGGAATCTGGATTTCAATTAACAGTTGTAATTCTGAAAAACAAAACAAAAAAACCCACGAAATTACTGTAGAACAAATAAATATTACAAAGCCAACCTTCAACTCAGTGTATTAGAAAGTTTTATAGTATTGCTAGATTAGATTTCCAGACCTATGTGATTACAGAATTTCTTCAAAAAATTAGTAGAACTTTATTCGGAAGGAGGGAAAAAAAATTAATTGCGCATGCGCATGTCTCTCGATAGCTACTAAAGAAACTTCTGCTATTAACAGCTTGAACAAGGTTATACTTAATACTGCTGATGACAAGGGTTGTACAAAATAAAAACACGAGAGGAGCTGTTACACGAAAAATTGCAGCTTATACGTCCATATAGCCTGTCATAGCCACAACCATGCCAGTTTCCTCACGGTTATACATCGTATAGAGACAGTTGTCGTCACATAATTATTGTCATCAGGAAATGATGGCTAGTTTCCAGCTGTTGAGTTGTTAGATGCTACCCAGCGGGTTGTATCTTTAAGTTGCACAAAGAGATGACTGGTTAAGCGACTAGCTTTACGTGGGTGAACTTGTTCTTATAGTGGCCACCAGGGAAACTTTGAGAGCCCCGTTTCCGATTTTAAAGGACTAAACCTATTCTTGTAAACATAGATCTCTTCATCGCAAGAGTTGGACGACAGACATATCAGCACACACACTGATGTGTAATATTTAGTCCAACAGACGCTGGAACACACGAGGAGGGGGTTAGAAACCGTCAATCAACCTTTTTTCAGTAAACCAACGTAAGAAATCAGTGTAGCTTCGAAAAATTCCAGTAATTGTGGTTATTTGTCTTTTACATAGTATTGTCTGAATTGATATCTCATAGTTTTAACCAGAAGAATCTATACAAATATAATAGTACTGTCTGTTGTATGCTCATGTAATTACTTCGCAGAGTGTGGTTGGATCTTCACCAAAATTGATATGGAGGTTCATTAGGTCCATGCGGTGGTACATACAAATTTTCCGTTTTGCATTTTGCGTTTTACGGTTTTTATGAGTGTTCTTACATTTTTTACCACTACCTCACCTCCTGTGGATGGATCTTCACCAAACTGAGCATGAAGGTTTGTTGGGTCTATGCGGAGATACATGCAAACTTGCGGTTTCACATTTTGTGTTTTGCAGTTTTTATGGGCATTTTTTACAATTACATATAAGAAAAGCAACTTTCATGTCCCAAGATAACCTTTCATTAATTATGAATTTACATAACTTCCGTCCAGGATACGGGTACTCCAGTTAATGAATAATAATTGCTTAACGAGTGATATTTTTTCACTTAGAGCAAACAGAAGAGAATAAAGGCCATAGTGTGTTGTAGAACGATGTATCGGCATATCTAAATTCTAATTACAGTCCTTATTTATTTGTTTATAATATGTTCGCCCAAAGCTGCATTAGAGTTATCTGCACATAACCTTCTCTAATTTTGAGCTGCTAGGCTAGAGAGAGAGAGAGAGAAGGCGGCTAATCATCATCACCCACCGCAAACTCTTGGGCTTCTCTTGTCTGATCGAATAGTGGGACTTGACTGTCATTCTTATAACTCAGCCAAGACACAAAATTGCGGGGTGTATTTTTGTGGCAATAGGACGTAAAATCCTCACAGTCCCCTATGCTAACCACTAAGCCACGCCCGGCCACTTACGATTCTATCTTACTCAAAATGGCTAATTTTGTGCGTAAGTTGACGCGGTTTTGTTGTTGTTGTTGTTTTCGCTCTAGAATGGAGCTCTTAGAATAAACCCGAGATATGGAGTTAGAAATGTCAACCTAAACAACACTTCACGTGTAAGTAAGATATCAATGATACTCAGGTATAACCGTTCCTTAATTTTGAACAATTGACCTTTGGCAGGACAGCAAGCCAATAGCACCCACCGCCACAAGGGCTTTGTCTGGCTCTTTAAACTGAATAGAAGGACTGACTGCACCTTTTACAACGCGAACACACCACCCCCAAATGGCACAGTGGTATTTCCGCGAACTTACAACGCTAAAAACTTGATTTCTATACCCCTGATGGGCAGAGCACAGATAGCCAATTGTGCATCTTTGTGCTTAACTTCCAACAAACAATGCTCCCCAGTGGCACAGCGGTATGTCTGCGGATTTACAACGCTAGAAACCGGATTTCGATACCCCTGGTGAGCAGAGCACAGATAGCGAATTGTGCATCGTTGTACTTAACTACAAACAAACAAAGCGAAAGTGTGGAGCGTATTCAGCAGCACCTCGCCTCGAACCCTGGACCATTCGATACACAGTCCGACACGCTAACAACTGATCTAATGAAATGTTTATCAGACCATGCCTATCAGTTGTGAAGTCACGAAACACAATGAGTAAGTTATAAACTATTTGTGGACTGAAAATTGAGAGCAACGTTTAACATATTAAAACATCAGGTTAACTTGCACACACACACACACACACACACACGGTCAATCCCACTATTCGTTGGTAAAAGAGTAGTCCAAGAGTTGGCGGTGGGTGGTGCTGACTAGCTGCCTTCTCTCTAGTCTTAAGCTGCTAAATTTATGACGGCTAGTGCAGATAGCCCTCGTGTAGCTTTGCGCGAAATTCCAAACAAACAAACAAACAATCGACAGAGATACTTGAAGAAGACAGACCAATGTTCTGTCGAAATATCTAGCATGTTCCACCATCAATGACACTTTTCCTTATGGTTATAAATCATTGTTTGCCTACCTGTTATTATATCAGCATAATATGC
>NW_013667924.1:49913-55005 GCF_000517525.1 Limulus polyphemus
ACTATCTGCCTTTCTTCTAGTCTATCAGTAAAAAAAATAGGGACGGGTGGTGTTGACTATCTGCCTTTCTTCTAGTCTATCAGTAAAAAAAAATAGGAACAGCTATGTTTATGTAGTTTTGCACGAAAATCCTGTAACAAACAAAAATTTACTATTTTTTTTTTATAAAAAATAATAATTATTTTTTAAATAAAATATTAAAAACACGATAAGAAACCTAAATGAAATATTTATACATTTTTATTGTACTGTTATGCAACTGTCGATTTTTTTATTTCTGCGTGGAAACCGTCCTGGTTGGGAACCAACAGAAGGAAAGAAATGATGAATTGATGAATTATTGTCCAAGTTTAAAATCTGCGAACTGCTTCATTAACCCACTGGTGATGACATCTGAAGAGCAGAGGACGCCCCCTTTGAACACTCACGTCAAATATTTCGTAAATAACATTTTTTACATTCTGTGTGAGTATTCTTGTTTGTCGTTTCTTGTCAGTGGCCGATTAAACATGTCGCTGATTAGTTAATGAAAGATTTCTACAAACGTCAAGGAAGAGCGTTTTTCTGGTGGACCGAGAAAACTAAACTTGAAATGAAAGCGAATTCCCTGGTGTAGAAAATATCTCGGGGTTCGAGAATGATCAGAATATTTTTTTTTAAAGGACTATCCAGTTTATAGGTTTATTATATATGTTCATACGAGTTTGTTTGTTTTGTTGTTAAGCTCAGAGCTACATAATAGATACCTGGGCTATCAGTAAATTTTAGCCACGCTGAGGACGTGTGATGCTGCCTAACTGTCCTCTCTTTGTTTGTTTGTTTTTGAATTTCGCGCAAAGCTACACGAGAGCTATCTGCGCTAGCCGTCCCTGATTTAATGGTGTAAGACTAGAGGGAAGACAGCTAGTCATCACCACCCACGGCCAACTCTTGGGCTACTCTTTTACCAACGAATAGTAGGATTGACCGTCACATTATAACGCCCCCACGGCTGAAAGGGCGAGCATATTTGGCGGGACGGGGATTCGAACCCGCGACCCGCAGATTGCGAGTCGAGCGCCCTAACACCTGCCCATGCCAGGGCCCCATAGCGAGTCAACCAACCAGTAGGAACAATTTTTACTTAACCACAAATTATTTTCAAAAAAACAACAACAAAACTTCAAGCATCCAATGTAAATAAGATGATTAAAATCGTGTTCCTGACTATGATATCACTTATTCTAAGAAAAGATTTTATAAATAGAAGCGGTTTCTAAAAGATACTTTCCGTTTACTGGATCCCCCCTCTAGTGGCTCAACGGCAAGTCCGTAGACTTATAACGCTAAAAACCGAGTTTCGATACTCGTGGTGGATACAGCTCATTGTGTAGCTTTGCGCTTAACAAAACACAAAAGCATTTACTGGATCTAGTCTGGTAGTAGAAAGTTTTTGAGTTTTAAGTCCTGTAGAGTATTATACGCGCCGATCGTGGCCCTATGTTAGCGTGCATGACTACGGGTCCGAGGGTTTGTTGTTCGTGCCCCGTTAATCACACACACACACAAAGAAAATCGCACAACGCACATTGGGACTTACGTGCGTTATAAGAGTGTTAGTCAAATCCCACTATTTGATTAGAGTATCCTACGAATTGGCGGTGGGTGGTGTTGACTAGTTACCTTCATTCTGGTCTGTCCCTTCAAAATTAGGGACGGCTAGCGCAGATAGATCTCGTGTAGCTGTGCTCGAAATTCGAAACAAAACCCCAACCAAATCTCTCTGCGGTCAGTGGTTTCGCCAATTAGGGCCAGCGCAACGCTACCTGAATTGCGTATTGACAAATGTACCGCAACGGAATTGCCTTTCTTTACCCAAGTGGAAAACTTCTCTAGCGTGTAAATCAAATCAACCAAAAACTGTCACTAACATTTATTTTGGTGTTGTTGTTTGGTGAGGCACCGTGGATTATTCTACCGGGGCTGTTGCAAACGTTCCCGCACGTCATCTGTCCTTCTCCCTTCTTACTGACCACGATGAATCTATTAATCACGAACCCTCGTGCTAAGAAGTGTTTGTGCGATACGAGATAACGCGATTTTAGTCGGTTTAGACTGATAAATCGTGACTTGGCGATGATGGAAAACGGTGCGACTTGAAATTCTTTAGTTTCACGGTTGTCATTTTACAATGCCAATTATTAGAACCGTTCTTCAATTACCCCACGTCAAATGGAACTCATTGCAAGAGGTGATGAGTGAAACTGACGGTGGACGAAGGGTTTGATTGCTCATTTACGTCGCCCATTTGGACGTAACATATACTCCGAGTAAACACTCTCTGAAGACCGTCTATCCGGATTTTCTCCAGATTGTCCAGATTTTGCTATCGTTATCAGGAACGCGGAAGTATTTACGTCGTCCAAATATTTGGGCGTAACGTATACTCCGAGTAAACACTTTCTGAAGACAGGGTTACCTTCTATCCGGATTTTCTCCAGATTGTCCAGATTTTGCTATCGTTATCAGGAACGCGGAAGAAGCTCATTCTGGACAGCAATGTAATTATTGTTATATTTTCATGAGCGTAAAGGCAACGATATTTTAGAAACAGCTTACTTGTGACGTAACGGTACGTGCCTAAACTGCAGTGCTACTTGTAAGCTAACCCTAGAAAGGCATAGTTTATTATTTCTTTAATGTTACTTCCATTAACAGTAGTGGCTAGAAAGTTTAATATATCTAATTTTATTACTTTTTAATTTTGTTTTTATTATCATACTTTTATTATAGAGATTATTTTTGCATTATTATCATAATATCCCCGAAAGGGGGGCCGAAAGATGCCTGGAGGGGTCGCCTGTTTTAACCCCTAATACTAGTATACAGTAGTGTATTGTCTGTCAGTCAGTCAGTAGACACTAGGGGACGTTTATTGTTGCAATTTGCACTGTCGTGACGTCTGTAAAACGTGCGCATGTCATGAATCACGAGAAGAATTATGCACTCTGTAGGCTACAACACAGCATGACATATGAACTTCAGAAGCAAGAAATAAAAATATTTGTTACTCTTAACTTTGCTTTTATTTACCCTTGAAACAGAACACTTTCGGGGACCCTGCCCAAATACATCTATTATATGTATTTACGATCAAGCTAAATCTCCTAAGCTGCCCAAATCTCGTGAGATGTTGTTGGGTTTATGACCAAAAGTATCTTTAACAGCGGGGGGTACTCAACTGATGAAACAATGTATTATAATCTTTATAAGTAGAAACGAATATCCAATTAGTTATACTGGTTACTAGGTTGGATTTTAGTTTAGCTGTGAGTATGTAGTTTTTTCTGATCGAAAGTTAATATTAATAGGCCTATTGATTTATGACAGTGCTAAGACAAACGGTGTTCTGACGTACAGCAATCAAAACCGAATCAGATTACGACTGAACTATTTGAATTTGTCAAAATTATTCTAATGAGGTCTTGTGGGGAGGGGGTTCCACTCCTCTCTTTCGGTTGTCCCCACGTGCCTGGAATTTCCACAGTTGTAAGCTGGAGGCCTTACCTGGAAAGCAGGAAAAAATTGACAAATTTACTAGACAGAAGCTTATCAAGAAAGGGCCATCGGAGACGTGAGGCCAAGGGGTCTATGTCCCCCTCCCAAATTTTTAAATAGTGGGACCATGCCTACCCACTTGTTTTTACTTACTCTACACAAAGACTCAAATGGATGATGGCAGTAGTGCCATTTCAGCAAAATCTTGGAGGAGGAGGGGGGGTTGAACCTTAATTTATACAAACTATATGAACTGTTGATGACGTAGCACGTTTCGGAGTTCATACATCGACTATAATAACTACGTAAGAGCCAGAGGATTGTGAGGAACAACAACAAAAAACATGAAAATTTCGACTTTGTACATTGAACATATTAATATTAGTTTTTGTTTTGTTTTTTCTTATTTCGCGCAAAGTTACACGAGGGATATCTGCGCTAGCCGTCCGTAATTTAGCAGTGAAAGACGAGAGGGAAGGCAGCTAATCATCATCATCCATCGCCAACTCTGGGGTTACTCTTTTATCGAATAGTGGGATAAACCGTCACATTATAACGCCCCCACGGCTGAAAGGGCGAGCATGTTTGTTGGGACGAGGATTCGAACTCGTGACCTTCAGATTGCGAGTCAAACGCCCTTACCGAAGCTTAATAGTTGACGTGTCGGGCTAAATATCGAAGAGTCCAGGGTCCGAGACGTTATGCCGCTGAATATGCCAAGCACTTACAGAAGGAGGCTGCTTCCCCTCTAATCAGTATTTGAAATTAAGGATGCCGATATCTGAAACTTGTTGGTCTCTAACCCTGACGATTTCACCTACGTGTGCATAAGTTTCCGTTCAGCTCGAGGGCTTGTAACGCCAAAAGTTGGGGTTGGATCCACGAGGTGGGCACAAAGCATACATAGCCCGTTGTGCAGTTTTGTGCTTGAAGCAAATATGTCAGCTTCTTATTCTCACTCTTCTAAAGTTTTGCTTAAGTTTGATTATGTGTGTTTGTTTTTGGATTTTCGCGCAAACCTACTCCGGTGCTGCCTGTGCTAGCCGTATTTAATTCTGAACTGATAGCTAGTCAACATCGACCACTGTGAACTCTTGGACTATTATTGACTGACGGAACAGTGAGGTTTGATCGTCAACCTTATAACGCACCCACAGCCCTAAAATACGGAACGCAATTTATTTTATTTCTTTGCGCTAACGAAATGCGAACACTGGACCCACAGGTTCACAGTCCAGCACGCTAATCATTGGTTCGCGCTCGGCCCAGTTAGTAAAATTACCTTAAGCCTAAAATCTATATACATATTTTTATTACTCTTCTTTGCACTTTGTCAAGATTAGACATTTGTTTGAACATATCACTGAGAGCTTGCCATGTAAGCAACCATATACAGTAGCATCTAAATCAAAATATTGGATCCAAGCGGGAAAACTTTGTTGAATCAAAGATAGAGCTGTTTATTGGACCAATTGGGAAGTGTTCATTGAATCAAGGAGAAGGCTGTTTATTGAATTAAACAGGAGAGCGTTTGTTGTATCAATGGGTGTTTACT
>NW_013667924.1:55839-63335 GCF_000517525.1 Limulus polyphemus
AGCATTTGTTGAATCAAGGATAGGGCTGTTTATTGAACCAATCGGGAAGTGTTTATTGAATCAAGGGGTGTTTATTGAATTAAACAGGAGAGCGTTTGTTGAATCAAAGATAGGGCTGTTTATTGAACCAATCGGGAAGTGTTTATTGAATCAATGGGTGTTTATTGAATTAAACAGGAGAGCGTTTGTTGAATCAAGGAGAGGGCTGTTTATTGAACCAATCGGGAAGTGTTTATTGAATCAATGGGTGTTTATTGAATTAAACAGGAGAGCGTTTGTTGAATCAAGGAGAGGGCTGTTTATTGAATCATGAGGAATCATGAGTGTTTGCTGAAACTTGCTTTTATAATTCAATAAAGATATATTTTACTTTTTTTTTATTCATCACTTAACCCTAACTTTATGGTTCATAATAGTTTAAAAGTTTGAATTTTGGGGATTAAAGTCATTTATTCGACAAATTTTATGCGATTGTTTGTTTAAACAGTTTCGTGCAAAATCTACACAAGGCCTATCTGCGCATATCTGTTCCTAACTTTGAACTGTTAGACAAGAGGAAAGGCAGCTAAACAACAGTACCCACTCTTGAGCTACTCTTGCCTGATCGAATAGTGGAAATTGACCGTCACTCTTTTTATAGTGGTCACAAAGTACGGAACGGATTTTGACGGCAACGGGACGCGACTCTAGAATCCCCGGATTTACAGCACGGGCATGCTAACCAGTAGCTCACGCATGGCCTCGAATCGATATGATTTTTAACCCGTTAGCGTTTGTATTGAAGCACAAAGCTACACAATGGGCTATCTGTGCTTTTCCCACCACGGGTATCGAAACCCGGTTTCTAGCGTTGTACCTGTAAATCGCCGTAGACAGTGATTTATTAAGTAAGACTTTCATCAGTGGCCAACGTTGTTGACCTTCGCCATCTTCTTGTGGCTCCAGCACATTATGATTGTTTGATTGTATTTAAGCACAAAGCTACACAATGGGCTATCTGTGCTCTTCCCAACACGGGTATCGAAACCTGGTTTTTAGCGTTGTAAGTTCGCAAACATAACGCTGTGCCACTGGGGGGCGCACATTATGAAAGCGACATCTGTGGCAGCTGGATCGGTGTTTAGTTCTGGAACCTGGAAGAGTCAGGTTCTATTTAGAACTCTTCCTCCCTCCTTGCCCCCCAGTGGCACAGCGGTATATCTGCGGATTTACGACGCTAGAAACCGGGTTTCGATACCCGTGGTGGTACAGAACACAGATAGTCCGGAAGAGGGCTTGCCAGTGTTGTGATGATTTACCAGTGAACTGTTTGGGAAGTGATTTTTCACAACCAAATGAAGTACAGTGGTGATCAACATTACATTCATGGACATTGGCCCTGATAAAACAGGTTAATTAGAAGCAAGTATTTTCAAGTCCTATTTACTTGAATTTTTAAATAGCATTTTACAGTGTTTCTAACATACAGTAAAGGAGGGAGGATGTTTGTTTGTTTGTAATTAAGCACAAAGCTACACAATATTTGAAACCACTAGAAGTACATGCGCGCGCAGTCACATGTATCACAGTTATTGCATGGGAATGGCTAGAGTTGTTGACCATCTGGATCAAATTCCAGATTCCTCGGCCTCTTCTCCTGCTGCTGGTCGTTTGTCATACTGCCACCCCTGTACAGGTTGAAATTTGAAACTTTGGCTTGAAGAGACTTATCAGTAGATTTAGTGGGATGACCAAAAATAAATAAACCGTCTTGTAAACATCGCCATTTGTTTTTGGGGGGAAATGGCATGGCTTAGGTTAAATCTCAAAACACTGTATGTCGAGAAACCATCCATAAAATAAAAGAGATAGCAAGGCTCATGATGTTGATTTTAACTGCCCCCCCCCCCAAGGTAGTGTTTCTATACTCTGAGATAAAGTAATGCTTGTAAGTCTAATTTCACTAATAAAACAGTATATTATAGAGCATTAGAATTGGTATCGATATTTTGAACCTAAACAGTCAAGTCAGAAACAGCCGCCGCCACAGGGGCTTTGTCCGGTTTTGAACCTAATAGCGGAATGGACTGTCATAGCACCATCAACAGCTCAAAATGCGGAGCGTCTTCAGAGGCATTGCAGCAAGGATCTTGTTCTTTCTGATACACAGCCCTGTAAAGTATATGTAGAAAATATGAAAAATGCAGGAGCTTTATTTAATATTTGCTAAATTCAATAGCTATTCTCTTTCGTAGGATTTGTAGTTTCTAGAAAGAGAGAGATTCGTCTTGGAATACAAAAAAATATTTTTTATACTGAATTCGATTGAGAAAAAAAAACAACAAAACATGGTAGACACAAACTACGGAAATTTGGAAATAATAATATTTTTATTAGCTCAACATAATCCATTCAAGATAACATCCAGCAAAGGTATGAATATTTTTGTGTCGGAAAAGGCTGTTACATAGGTTCCTCCAAAGCAAATGACCCCAGTGGCACAGCGGCATGTCTGCGGACTTACAACGCAAGAAACCGGATTTCGATAACCGTGGTTGGCAGAGCACATATAGCCCACCACGGGTATCGAAACTCGATTTTTATCGTTATAACCCATCATATTTACCGCTGATTCACCACGGTGTCGAATCCATACATCTACAAAAGCCTTATTTATTTCTATAGATATAAAAATTATGAGAGAATTTAATGCGTCTAGTTTTTACACACACACACACACACACACACACATATATATAATTGTTTGTAATTAAGCACAAAGCTACACAATGGGTTATCTGTGCTCTGCCCACCTGGGTATCGAAACCCGGATTCTAGCGTTGTAATGCCCGGGGACATACCGCTGTGCCACTAGGGGGCACACATTTGCATTATATTAGCTAAAGAAGTATGCTTTGTTCAGTCCTTGATAAATAGTTGATGACTTCCTCGTCGCTTTATTTCTTAAAGAATGACATAATTTTATGAATCAAATTTAAAATAATGTTAGCACAAATTACTGTACTAATTTTAAACCCCTTGCAATTTTCTTTTGTTAAAATTAGCTCATAAATCCACAATTTTATGATTATTTTCATTGAGACGGTATCATCCTATTGTATCCGAATATATTCTGGTGACTTCAGTATTGAATAATGTGATTCTTTTGTGCTAAAAATGTTGTTTTACGTGTTTAGAAAGAAAACGAGAACCGAATTAGCACGAAAAATATTTATTGTGAGGAGACAACGTTCTTTTTTTTTTTTTACACCTGTATAAACAACTTAGAAATAAAGTTCCAAGTTGTACGGTTGGTTTAGAATTTTAATCGGATACTTTTTGATATTCCCACGTTATATTCACTCCCCAGTACTCGTCAATTTCAGTAATAACATTTATCCACAATTGATGACGACATCGAAACGTTTTACAGTTCTTTAAAACGATCACAATTCCAATTATCAAAATTGCACATAAGCAGAGAGGTGTGTGTGAAGATCATTCCATATTTTAAAGCGATTAGTTGTCTCTACCAAAAATATAAAAAAATAAAATAAAATTTTCGAATCATGTACATATTTAAATATGCAAAAAAAGAAAGAAACAAAGAAAGAAACTTGAGTAGTTTCTGAATACAGAAATGCGTCACTCGGTACGCTAATACAGTGGTTCTCAATGTTTGGTCCTCGGTCTATTGGTGGTCCACGAAGGTCCTCCAAGTGATGCGAAGGCTGATCCATATTGCAAGTCACTGACGCGCAACGCCACACACGGCCGTTGACATACGAGAGACAGGAACAGGTGGGGTAGAACCGGTAGATGGCCCTCGAGGTCTTGAGCTCCCCCCGACGTAGGGTATAACCTTTAGATGGTCCTCGAGGTCTTTAGCTCCCCCCCCCCGACGTAGGGGTATAACCGGTAGATGGTTCTCGAGGTTTTTTGCTCCCCCGACGTAGGGGTAGAACCGGTAGATTGTTCTCGAGGTCTTATAGCTCCCCCGACGTAAAAGTTTGAGAACCACTTCATTCACTCGTACTTTACTTTTTTTTGTTCCAATTCGGATTAATACTCCAGTGATGACTATAGTTAATATATCAACATTACAAATAGCGTGTGTACAGTCATGAATATTGCAAGAACATCTTGTTAATTTTATAAAAAAAAAATACATAAAAATATAATTTAAAAAAAAGTTTTTTCACCGGGGTAACATCATCTTTTGCCAACTTGATTAATAACAAACATAAATAGGCCATGGTTTGGATGGAGAGGGGGAGGGAGGGAGGGGTAATTTCGCAACTTGAACACATTGATTAATAACAAACATAATTGATAGAAGTAAACAGGCCGTGGTTTGGAAGGAGAAGGGGTAATTTCGCAACTTGAACACATTGATTAATAACAAACATAATTGATAGAAGTAAACAGGCCGTGGTTTGGAAGGAGAGGGGTAATTTCGCAACTTGAACACATTGATTAATAACAAACATAATTGCTAAAAGTAAACAGGCCGTGATTTGGAAGGAGAGAGGGGTAATTTCGCAACTTGAACACATTGATTAATAACAAACATAATTGCTAGAAGTAAACAGGCCGTGGTTTGGAAGGAAGGGGGAGGGAGGGGTAATTTCGCAACTTGAACACATTGATTAATAACAAACATAATTGATAGAAGTAAACAGGCCGTGATTTGGAAGGAGAGGGGGAGGGAGGGGTAATTTCGCAACTTGTAGTCATCTCATCGTGACGTTTAGTTTCAGATTTCACTGCATGGTGTTCCTAGTAGTTGGTTCTTAATTTCCTCGTAAGAAATTATTTGAGATTTGTACGGGCTTAAAGTGAACTGACATAAAAATATTCAGTAATACAAAGAAGTTTTTACAGTTGTATTTGGACTTCTAACTACCTTACTAAACAAGTAACCGCTGAGGTCATTAGTCCGAACGTCAAGACCGCAGTTCATACCAAACTTTGAAAGGTTGTTTTTTTTTTGCACATTAGTAACGTGTTTTAAAATGTTAAGTCAAGGTATCCGCTTATTCATCTCGTACATTTGAACGTCTTGATAAACTGATATCGTGTCTCATTTTTCTAACGTTTTAGTAAACTTTCTTAGGTATTTACTTCATAATCCATTAGGTTACAATATATGTTGTTGTTGTTGTTGTTTTCGAGTTCGTGCACATCTGTTATGCACGTGACTTTGGTGCACTAGCTCCTTTTATCCGATATATACACATATCCAACGTCATAATGTCGAACTTTTGATATCATCTTCGGGAGAAGTTATACTTTTCTTGCACTGGCATCGTTGTGTAAAACCCGTTATATCTCGGAGTACTCTGATAACTAGGATAGTGCATCGTGGGTCTAGAATACGGTGAAGTGTTACTCTTCATTTGATGCATAAAATTGTCGTAAACAGGACCGTAGTTGCACGTATCTTCTGTGTATTGTTGTCCCACGTGAAATCCATCTTGGTCACCGTGGGGTAGCTGTGGAAGTCCTCCAGTTAGCTGCAGACTGGAGCCAATCACTCGAGAAAGAAGGTTTCCTCCTGTTGCCATGTCATCTTTTGATTCTTCTGTAATATGTACAAGAAAGTCGTGAGTTATAGTTGTAGGTTTTACTGGCAGTCTTTATAACGCTAACTGCGTTTTATGATAATGAAATAAGAATGACGACAAAGCAAGAAAAGTAATTGGACGACGCGTTACTCTGCGTTCGCGACCGAGATGGAAAAAGGAGTTCGTTTAGAAACTCGAATACAAATGTTTTAACTTTGCACAAGTTACTCAGTCGATCGCAATTACTTGAAAACGGGAGGAAATTAAAATAGGTCTTGCAAAAAAAAAAAACAACGACAAAGAAAACGAAAAGTGAGAGTGAATATAAAATAAAAAACACAAACATAAAAAAGACAAAATAATATGTGATACGAAAAAACGAAAATGATAAACTACAAATGAAAAAGAAAATACTTAATTTTATAAATGAAGCATTTGGCTAAGCATAAAGCTGCACGGGGGGGGGGCTATCTGCGTTGTGCCAACCGCAGGAATTGAACCCGGGATTTTAACTTTATAAGCCCTCAAGCTTATCGTTGAACAACCAGGGGGGCACGTTTAAACAAACAGCTAAAACAAGAAACGTGAATCATTCATGTGTAGCCTGAAAGGAAAAGTAATTTCCTACGTGATGTTTTAGGCTGGGAGTTTTATTAAGGACAAATATACCTTAAAACATTGACGCTTTAAGCCCATCACTTGTCTCTCTATTTATTTGACACCTTATGAAGACGATAGTCTAAACAGCAAGATCAAAGGCCTTCCTTAAAGTTTAAACTTCGAACCAGAGAGAGGGCAACCAATTGGCAGCATTCGCCGTCTGAAGTAAACACTGTTAACGGAATAGCGGGATTGACGTTACTCTTATAACTCGCTCAAAGTTAAAAGTGTGAAGTGTGTGTTTCGTATAAACACGTTTCCGCCCCGACACGCTCGGATTCACAGTCCTGGCACGATAACTACTGGGCTACGCTCACACCATGGGGATTATCAGTGAAATGTGCAACAAACTACACAACGATAACTTGTACCGTCACTTTTTATGAAGTAATGCCGTGTGTATTTATTTTAGATTATTAAGAGCATCTTCTGAAAAATTCCACTGAAGACACTACTATAATCAATATATTTAATCGAAGTGCGTAATGAAATTTAATTGACAAGCAATAGTAGCATAGAAAGAGGGGACCAGGCCCCCTCACTTTTCAATCTGTGCCAGTAAAACTGCATCAAAATTAGGAAAATTATTCAATTATTCTCAGGAAAAGCATGAGAATGCATAAAATTTAATCCAGAACCCAAGAACTTCGACGGTCCTAATGCGAGCCCTGGGCACCAGCCGTAATGAGGTGCGCCTATGACGCACATTTTCTCGCTTCCCTCGGTTAAATAAACTTTTAATTTACCTCCTACACTCTGGGCAAGAAATTAATAGAACATCTGTTGACATCTCGTGAATGTCAAGTGACTGAAGTTTTAACCGAGTGAAAAATGTCGCTATTCAGCATATATCTTGTTGCATCTTAAACAAACATGATTAACCGTCATATGCCCCTGAAAGTTTATAAACGATTGGATCAAAATGTATGTAATATTACAGTCTCACCTACACGTGACTCTTCAAATAGGTTTCACTAAAACACAGACAAGCTGTGATTAAAGATACAGTCCGTGTGTCAAAAGTACACGCTTTTTTTTATTATTGTTGTTTTTTTCACTGAAAACACACGAGACTCCACATCGGAATATTAGGCGCCGATATAGTAAATGTAGAGTTGGGCACGAGCCTACATTTTCACTCTGTAAATTGCTAAACAATAAAGTCTATGTTATGTCTACATAACTTTTAACAAGCTACGTTCGTTACTAAAATACGTTTGTTACTATAGAACAAGCTATTTTATTCCTTAAAGAAGTAACAGTTTGTTGATAAATATAGAACACGAGTGA
>NW_013667924.1:64244-83948 GCF_000517525.1 Limulus polyphemus
CAAGTAGAACCATATTAGTAACCTAGGACTCGCCTTTTTCCGCTTTGGTCACTGATGAATCCTGAGAAAGACTCAAAAGATGAATAGAGCTTGGTCTTTGTGGATTCCGCGATTTCTGTGTTGGCGGGAGTCTCGAGAGTATGTCTGAAAGTGCAGATGTAGCGGACCTGTAAAAATATATATTGTTAAGCAAAAAATGGCACGAAAACGAATTTTATGAATATTGGACCAAGAAGTATAAGTCTTAAAAGCTGTGTCCATTACAAATAAGAAGAAGAAAAACAAAAGATAGACGTAGTCATTAGCGTTTTATCAGCTCGTTTCCGTACAAAATTTCCACGTGGCTATTAATTAGACCAATTGTTTTAAAATTAGTTTCTTCATAACTTTATTTCTTTGGAAATGTTACCTTCTTCTTCTTTTAAGTTTTGTATCGCTACGTTTCTTTCATCCAAGCTTTGAATAAATCACTTTCATTCTATTTAAAACGTAGTTTTCCTCTCCTGTTTGTCACCAGGTTTAAGTATTCATTGGATACTTTGATATTATATACAAATTCTTAACCAGTTTCTCGAGAATCCCATGAAGATTATCTATTCTTTAGACAAAACTAAATCAAGACAATATTTTTTGTTTTACTTTACCAACTTTTGATCGTCTCCTTCTCGGAATCCCTTTGCGAACGGATTGCTAGCTATTTTCAGTTGGGTTATCTATAAAAGTTCAAAAATACCTCGTGCTCGAAACATGTCTCCTCTTCAACAATGTGATAGACATTTATCGTATACTTTATTCATACTTTAAAAAAAAATATTTTCTTTATGAAATGAAATTCCAAGTCTTACTCTTTACCGCAGGATTTAGTCAAGGTCTTGGTATCTACTATCTCATGGGAATAGGTGTATTATTGTCAATATAACTGTGTGTGTGAGATTAGTTCATGAATGTCACAGCAGGTGGAGGTGTCATCGAAATTCTGGTTTGTTTGTACTTAAACACAAAGCTACACAAGGGCTATCTGTGCTCTGCCCACCACGGGTATCGAAACCCGGATTCTAGCGTTGTAAATCTGCAGACATACCGCTGTACCACTGGGGGGCCGAACTTCTGGAGTTCAAGTTATGACGAAAGCAGTTTTGGTGAGTTCCATGAAGATTGTTTTTGACTTTGGAAGACTTGTTTGTTAAGTGTTCCATTTCGTTCTTTGTTTTTGTTTTCAGCGATCTAACCGTGTATACAGTCTTTTTTTATCTGTAATTAGTTCTTGTATTTCAAGATCTAATTAAGTTTTATTTTACTTTCCATTGTGTTTTACGTTAAATAGTTCCAGTCATTAAGATCAGTTTTGATTCGTTTAATTACTACACTGTATTTATTCGTAACCGTTTATTCGGCTTCACTGTTTTGCCGTATCAGCTATTTCGTGTTTTTTTTGTAACAGTTTCATCGCCGAGTCTTGTCTCTTTCATCTACCCGTCCCCCGGCGAGACAGTGGTAAGTTTACGAACTTAGAACGCTAAAATGCGGGGTTCGATTCCCTGCGATAGACGCAACAGATAGCATGTGATTCTAAAACAAGCAAACAAACAAACCTTCATCTAACCGTCAACAACTCATTATCCATTTTCTTTCCGCATACGAGACCATCGAGTACACATCGAATACGTCACAATATATTTGTAAAAATAACTTAGCATTGTGGGCTTTAAATGTATTACAGTGTTTTCAATTACAATAATGGCCGTTAGCATGCTGTCTTGTGCGTTGCATTTATTTATTTCTTTATATTTATTGGGCTTCAGTTTAAATTAGTACTGAAAAGGTTTAGTTAAGCCTTGTATAACTACCATCTTTAAACAGTTTTCAATGCGTACTTGTTTGCTGTTGGATGAGTTTTGACTCTTAAGGTAATGTAATAACAACAATGTATCTTTGTATTCGGAAAGATCTTTCACAGCGCCCATCACCAAATATCTCTGTGAAACTCTAGAAAGCGACACCTATCAACATTTTGAAGTTAACTGTTGTGTGTCTGTGTGTGTGTGATGAAAGAGCTTTGCGCATGAAAGCGACATTGTTAGTTCTTCATCATTATACAGAACAAGATCAATAAAAAGTACACGATTTATAATTAAAACAGACAAAAATCAGTCGTAAATTTGGATACTGCCAAAATTAACCACGAAACATGTGACTAATTCAGAGATTTATTAGCTTGTTCTCAATAGCTAACTTATGCGAAGGACGTACATTTTGTTCCAAAACAGTTTATTTTCGTTTATTTAAAATATATTGCATACATACACGCATTTAAGAATGGTACTACATTTGATGGTTCAAAACCTCGGTAACCAAACCAGGATTACCAACGCCCACGCACTGAACGCGAGACTTGTGCATCTCGGCTTTTTTTCTGTTTTTGTTGTTTTTTGCTTGTGCTCACACGCATTGGTAAAAAACATCTGATAAATTAACAGCTTGTGGTTGGTTGACCTGCCGGATCCAGGTCAAATTCAGCATTACGTCGATCCAGGAAATGCTCCAGATTGCACCATTTTGTTTCCTTGAATAAAGTATTTTTGGAGTGAACATGCCCACAAAACTCCCTATAGAAGATGAGGGTAACCAGCACTACACTTTTTCAAATTTTACTTTTCCAAAAGTCTCACTCAAACAGATCTCTAAAATTTGACAACCCTGCTAAAGATACTTTGCTAACAAATCGATTCAGTTACTATGGTGTGAAAGTCTTTTCTAAGCTTCCGAAGCATAGTTATAATCAAATATAGGCCTAATACTAACGTCCAGTGCTGTTATTGTTGCTTTAGATTTCAGTTCTTGAGAGCTAAACATCAGCTAAGTATAGGCAAAAACTTAGCTGGGGCATAACTATTTAACAAGACTTTATATATGTATTGTTATGACAGCAGAAGTCACGTGACGCTGGTAACACGTCATGAGTTTCTAGAAGGATCGGGGAAAATCACGAATATCCTAGTATTTGCTAGACGCCCTCAATTTTTGTATATAAGCCCGGCAAATAAAGCGGAGAGAAGAAGTGACGGCATAGATTGGCAGATAGAGAGATAATTGAATCAAGTGAGCGGTAGTGACCGTAACTAAAATGCGTGAACCGTTGTGAATTATAGCATGTGTTTAAGTTAAAGTAACCGTGGACATTCTGTGTATTGCAAAGTTGTATTGAAAAAGAATAAACTAGTTTTATTTAAGAAAGGACTTGTATCGCTGAAGTTCCCTGGGAAGAATCTATACCGGAAATTAACAAACGACTAGAGACGTAACAGTATAATGTAAACATGAATATTATCTAAGAAGTTAAGTTGATACTTACATCAAATAGGGAGGAATGCGTTGGGTGGAGGATGGGTGTCAAACAATTTGGTAAATATTTTATTCTAGTATAATTTGTCTGTTGTGGTACCTAATATTGCCTTATTGATGTGAGGTTTTAATACCATAACGAGTGCTGGAACGCCAACTTCGGAAGGTTTGTTTGTTTGTAATTAAGCACAAAACTACATAATGAGCTATCTGTGATCTGCCCACCACGGGTTTCGAAACCCGGTTTCTAGCGTTGTAAGTCCGCAGACATACCGCTGTGCCACTGGGGGGGGGGGGGGCTCTTAAGGAGTTAAAGTTTTCTTACTCACTGCCCCCAATGGGGACTTTATCTTATCCATCTTTTACATTCTTCTTAGAGCAGTCACCTTCCCACAACTATCTGCAGGAAGTGAAGGGTGATATATATGTGGGACGTGGTGGACTTAAGCACCCATATCTTTTTTTTTTCATTGGCATTTTTTTCTTCATTTTATTCTCTATTTTTTATTTACATGTGATGCTTTGCGAATGGAGGTTAAAACTAATAAACGGTGTATCACGATTACTATGTGGGTCATACTTCCACAGTCACCTCTGAAAACCAGGACACGTTAAATTTGTTTTGATGTGCAGCGTTTTGTTTTGTATTATAAATACGTTATAAAGATGTAGGTGTATATTTATTTGTCTAGTATTATACCATCAGTCTATTAAGAAATAATACATGAATTATACAAAGATAAAATCCTGTAAGAGTCGAATTATAACTAAGAAAAACAATATTTGTAACACAAAATTTTGTGATGAATAATCGAAAAATTGGCTCACCCTGTGGTTTTGATAAGCTGTTACTGCTATGAATTTTGTCTCTGGGAATATAAACGTTTTGAAGTTTTGTGTCCGACTCGGATCTTCATTTTTAAGGTTTCGATACAAAACATGAAACCTCGGTTGATAGCGATGCATGGAATTCAAGATGATCTGCGTATAAACAACATACAGGTAACGATGTAACGTTCTAGGCCTAGGGCAAGCTAACAACACAGAGTCTAAAGTATCGTGCAAGTTAGTGTCGAAAAACCAGCAACAAATAAATAAAGAACTTCAAAGTAAAACCTGACTTACAAATTAGGCCTAAGGAAATTTTTTTGTAGACTTAATAAAAATATATTTGTTACAATAATGAACAGAAGGAGGTTTAGAAGTTTCAAACATAATATCAAAATACGGAAGATAGACCAATTGTTTTGTCGAAACATGTAATATATTACCTCCAAAATGAAGTCACTTTATTATGCTTATAAATTGTTGCTTGCCAACTTGTTACTATGAAAATAGGCTTACGACAGCTTCCACGAGATTTGGTATTGCAGGAGCGAATTTGATCTAACACGGTTTGTTGAATAATATTTTGGAAGAAGTACGAACAGTTCAAACATACAGATATATTACTTTCATAAGTAGTTTTATCAATAAAAAACAATTACAATATTTTCATGTGCTTCGGCTTCCCTGGATCCACTCCTGAGACACAACGAATACTGATGGTCGGAATCATACAATGTCCAGAGAGTTTTTGGTGGTCTCCAGTAGCGGTTGTCGGAAAGAAAGATACGCTACGGTTCGGAGCTGATTTTAGATTGGTGAACGCGGTAACTCGTGTTGACGTCTTTCCCGTCATGAACATATGAATTTCTGGACATGTTAGAAGATTCTCGTTGCTTTAGATTTGACATCAAGCAAGCCAAGCTGGATGATGAGAGCAGACCTAAGACTACTTTTACTACAAAAGATGGTTTGTAAAAGTTTCACCTCATTCCGTTAGCCTGTGTAACATGACTGTTACTTTGGAGAAGATAGTGGAGCTTACAAAGAAAGGGAGAAGATTCTCGTTTGTTCAACACTTTAGATTTGCATTGGTAATGTGATGTAAAAACCAAGAAAACTACGGACTTCTTGCTAGGTATTCATCACTACTTCATTAGCAGGGTGTGTGTAGAGACTCCATCTCTACCTACAATAGGATTGGGAAATTCAATTTCTGTGCACATGAGTGCAAATTTTCCTGGTTTTAGTTTGAAGCCTGCCTTTTTTGTCCACTGGAATACCATTCTCAGGCCCTCAGCCACAGATTTAAATGTGTAACCAAACACCAAAACATTGTTGACAAAGACCGAGCACTTCTCCCATTGCAGTCTTTTCTTTGTAAGCTCCATTAGCTTCTACAAAGTGACAGTCATGTTACACAGGCTAACGGAATGAGGTGAAACTTTTACAAACCATCTTTCGTAGTAAAAGTAGTCTTAAGTCTGCTCTCATCATCCAGCTTGGCTTACTTGATGCTTTGTGGCCAACTTCTCCAAAGTGGCAGCACCATTGTCTGCTCTCACTAAAACTGAGATGTACTTTGGATGGACTGAAGAATATGGAGAAGTATTCCAATCCTGGAGCTTCCTTTAATGGAGACTTCAGTACTTGTATATCCATGACAGGACAGTGACCTCCTATTGGACATTGGCACCAATGGCAGTGGAAATGGAAGAAGTGTTATCACAATTACAGGATTGAGTAGGCTAGCATATGCTAGTCATACATTCATGGGCACTGAATTCGGATAGTGTATGAGAAGAAAGAACTGCTTACAGTTGTAGTCTAAAACAGAGGGGGGGGGGTTCTACAGTCTTATTTTAATGTGGAATTTTCCATTTTTTAAATTTTTATTCTAGGTATGTGCAGTTTTCACACAACATGTGGTCAAGAAAGCAATTTAGTTGATTTTTGTAATTTGTCATCACTTGGAAATAACACACGGTCTGACCACGAGGGGTATAGCTATAAAGGTCGACAGCGGTGTCCTCCAATGGTAGGTGATGTGATACATCGAGGTTACAACTTTTCTTATGTTTAAATGGGAATAACCAGTCACGTGATAGTTCTAGTCGCTCTGGGTAAGTCCGATGGTACTAATTCAATTAAGTAGTATGAGATTTAATCAGTCTGGAACGTTGTCTTGAGTGAGTTGGAAATAAGTATGGATGGAGTATAGCCACCTTGAACAATACATGACTCCAATAAAGGTGACGGGCCATAGTTCAAAGATTTTGTTCACACGTCGTGCCCAGTCCACCTATTTCTTAACACAGGCTCAGTTTTGGCAGAACTCAGTATTACTTTGCAGCATATCTTGCCGAATCTTTTGTTGTATAGAGGACCTATTTGAGTTAACCTTTCGTAAAATCAGCCTCAACTGAAAATACCACAGCATTAGCTAAAGTCTTCAACCTACCTATCCAGCATTATGTTGAATTTTATTACCAGGCAAGAGTACGTGCAACTTCAGTTTTCAGAGTCAGTTTTATGGTAAAATACATGTACATAGGAACGCCAATTGTGGAGAGGCAGGAGGAACCCTCACCTCCCAAAAACAATAAAGTATCGGTTTTACACTTGTACTGCGCGTGCTGTTAAGTTGCAATACAATCCAACGCCAGGCCACAGGAAATTTTAAGCCCATGAACTTTTGTAAAAATCTTCCACCCCACTCAACACACACAAACATTGAACTAAGTTTCAAATGGCATTTCTATTTGTGAGTGCGAGACTTATCAATCTGAAAAAAAAATTGTAATGTATCAAGTGTAAGTTTTATTAAGTTTTCTAATCTAAGTTCAGGGTTAAGATATTCAAAAGTAAAGTTTACTTGAAATATTTGAAAGATTAAACAATTAAAAAAGTCTCCCTTTTATTTGTTAGTAAATCCATTATTAAAGTTTAAAATTTGAACAATTATATTTGTTAAACATTCCCCTCATTGGCTCAGCGGTAAGTCTGAAGGCTTATAAAGCTAAAAACCAGTTTCGATACCCGTGATGGGCATAGCATAAATAACTCATTGTGTATCTTTGTGCTAAATTACAAACAAACAAAATCTTTAAACATTTATTTTCTCAAAGATACTTACGTGGCCATTGTTATCCATTTGGTTATTGGTCAGTTTCAGTCTGTCAAAAGAAACTAACTGTTTCATCCATTGGCTGCCTTTAGCAGGAGAGTCCGGATGAACGTGAATCCGGGGAGGCATGACCGGATCTGCTTTACCAGACACCACCCACGTAGAACTGCATTGGAAAGACTAACATAAGAAACCCACATAATAACAGGAATTGTAAGCAGTCTACTGAGAAATGTGTGATCTTGATTACGTGTAAACATGTCACTTTTCCTAGACGGGCATATTCCCCAATAATACACAATATGTTCTCACAAATAACGATAAAAAAATACTTTGACATAAAAACAAAATCTAGGTTTCTTGAAGGTTGACTACAAACAGCCTGATTAGATATCTTTTTAAATATTGGTGTCCTGGTGATAATTGTTGATGTTAAATTCCAATCAAAGTTTATAATTTGATTGAAAACTCGAGCGTGATCCTATTGTTATAACCGAGATTTACTTTTGTTTTAAGATTTAGAGTGTATTCCGTTGATGGAAACAATTGCAATATATCACAGTGTTTTTGTTTTAGCTGACAATGATTTTTTTTGTGTGTGTTTAAAAGATATATGTTTATTTTGACAAATGTTTTGTCAAATTTATGAGAAACCAAAACCACTGTCTCGTAGGCAAAAGAAGGTAAGTCCTACCTTTGAAAAGAATACCTGTATCGTTTATCGTCTACAGGTACAAAATCCATCATCATCATATACTCCGCTAGAGGGTCCATACCGTGCAATTTCACTTGAAACGAAGGGAACATCCTCCTAAAAACCCATAAAAACGAACTTTCAATATTCAATGGCTTGTACAATACACTTAAACACTGCTCATAACAACAACAACAACAAAGAAGATAGCTCCTGTATATAATTGGATTATAAGACACAAGCTACAAAATTGAGCTTAGAATATATATTAGTTTTATCACAGGCTGTGATGTGTTCACCGCGAGGATCTAACCCCAATTTCTAGCGTTACCCAAGTTTACCTCCTTATACTTGGAAGAATAGAAAAAGATGTCTCAATATTTACCATTTGTTTTAGCACAAACTGCACACGGGGCTATCTGCGACGTGTCCGCCATGGGGATCGAATCCCGAGTTCTAGCTTTATTTAGACGAATACGGATAAGACATCTCAGTGTTTACCATTTCACTTCAACCACTTGGGTATCGCAACATTCAGGGGTTCTCTGTTGTTGCTTTCTTTCCTCGTTTTGCTTTCTACCAGTCGGATTTCGACCCCCTGTAAAGGGCAAAGCTAGGGCAGATAGCCCATTGTGAAATTTTGCGCTTGAACAAACTACCAGTCAAATGCACAAACACGAAAGTGATTCTTTTGCTACCCAATTATTATATAGTTTGTGTATGAAATATGGTCTGGTATCACATGATGGTTAGGGCATTCGACTCGCAATTTGCCATCACTGAACATGCTCGTCCTTTCATCCATGAGTTCATTATAATATGATGGTCAATGTCACTTAGACCAAGAGCTAGCAGTGGGGGTGTTAAATTAGGGACGTCTACCTGAGGAGGATATGGACGTCACCAGGTAAAACATGTCCCAGAAACACCGATGATGCATCAGTATTTGAGATGCCCCATCGGTCGTAAGCGGCCTCAGTGTCAAAACTTTAATTCAACTATTAGCACAACGAAAAAGAAACCAATTAGTATGTTTGAAGTCAGATCTCAAGAGGCTCGCGCATTTATTAAACCGGTGCTTAATAAACTGGTTTATTATTTGTCAAATAAATGCATTTATAACTGTACGCAGCTGAACTAATAGTTCGGAAGGACTCGAATCTAGATTCAAACTTTTTTTTTTTTATAGGAACGAAATGCTTTGCGTGTGTCGTAAGATGATTTAATCATTCCTTATCAAACTCCCCTCCCGGTGACTCAGCAATAAGTATGAGGGCTTATAACGTTAAAAACCGAGTTTCGATACCCGCGGTGGGCACATCACAGATAACCCGTCGTGTTGTTTTGTGCTTAACTACAAAACAAACAAACAAATCTTACCAAAGTTAAATTCAAAATAATATACAGTATCATGAAAAAAAATAACAATAGTTTTGTTTACCAGAAGCTCCATTTATCGTAGAAACGATTAAGAATAAGAAATAGCGGACAGAATAAAAAATTATCTTAATTTCAGGTAGTACACGATTCGTTGAAATACTTTTCTCATTTTATTAAGATTACTAAAAGAACTATAAACAATACCGGATTAACCAATGGGCCCCCCCCGGGACCAGTCTTCTAAGGTGGCCCAGAAACAAATTGAAATATGTTATTTGTTTACATTCTTATATGAATGGCTTTATTTTATATCTTCGCCAAAATTTTTGTTAACCAAGTTTTTATTGTTTTAGTTAAATTTAAACGATTCTATCCCTTCATAAAAATTCCATTTTTTTTTCTGGTGAGGCCTCCTGGCCCGCCAGTGGGCCAGCGGATTTACAACGCTAGAATCAAGGTTTCGATACCCGTGGTGGGCAGAGCAGAGATAGCCCTTTGTGTAGCTTTGTGCTTAGCTACAAAAAAAAAAGAAAAAAAGAGCCCTCCCTATGGATCAGTGGTAAGTCTGAGAACTTAAACGCTTAAAATTGAGTTTCTGTTACAGCGGTGTGTACAGCCAGTCGCTCATTATATAGCTTTGTGTTTACTAACAAACAGACCTTTTTAGTGGAAAATTGGATGAAACCTCTTATTGGAGAGCGGTCAGGCTTTGTGCGATGCATTTCTTATTTTTTTGGCTGATTAACATTTGTTTCACTATTTTTATCGGTTTCTTCATATTGATTTTCACATTGGTGCATGCATTTTATTATGAATTTGACCTACGATAAAGTTCATAACTGAAAAGTATACGATGAGGGTAGGGGATTGATCTTTTTTTTTCTAATCCAGAGTCTCAAACTTGATTAATGTGACGCTGCGTCTAGGTTTGTTGTTGGTATCAGTAATGCTGTTTTGTTATTTCTACCTCTGAAACGAACCAAATAGAAATATTTGTTTTTAATTTGAAATTTTGTATTTTTCATATTGCGAAACACAAGTTTATTTTCGGTTGTTTTTATTTTCTTAGTGCAAAACTACAAAATGTGATACTTGCATTCTGTCCACTGCGGGAAATCGAACCCAGGATTTTTAGCATGGTAAGTCCGTAAACGTACTGCTGATCCCCCCCCCTTTCATGACTAGTGTAAACTAGTAAATTTATTGAGGCACAATAAATTATGAAATTCTTGTAAACTGGGTGTCAAAAGGTGGTTGTAAGCACGTACTAATCCTTTTTCTGAAATAATGGTTACCTACAGCAATGACTAGAAGGCTGTATCACTTTGGCCCTGTGTCTTTCTTGGAGGGGTGTCAAGATGTGACATAGATACTTACACTCATGGTATGAGTTTGAGTTTTCTCCCCTCTATATTTTATTTGGAACAGGCAATGACGTACGTCTTTTGGATTATGGGATACTGCACACGGACCCTTTAAAGCAATAGAAGTTTAATTCTTAAATTGATAATACAATGATATTCAGTGTTCAGTCTTCGTTTAGAGAGATTGCAACATTTTTTTTTATATACATGTATCTTAAAATGTATTTTCCTGACGAAAATGTAAGCGTATTTGTATATTTACTATGTAAAATAATATTTAGTCTCTCTAATCGAACACTAAACACTGTGTTACATTTTACAGAAAAGCAGGATAAATGGATAAACAGTACATATGTATAATTAAAATGTTGACCTATAAACGTTTTTTCTTGAAATCTATTGTTTTTGTTTTACGCAAAACTGCACGATGTGTTGTTTGCGCTCTGTCCACCACGGGGAATCGAACCATGATTTTAGCACATTTGTCAGCTTACCATTGACCCACAGAGGCTCTCCTTGAAACTAAAACATATATATACAAATTCGCCACTTTTTAATTCACTTTATGTATTTGTATTTATGGCAAAGCTACTAAGGCTAATTGTCGCCGTCCCTAAATCTGAACTACTGACCAGAGGGAATACAGACAGTCAGCAGCAGCAGCACCACACCACCTACGATCCATTATAGGAATTAACTGTCACTATTATAACGCACCCACAGCTTAAAGTGCGGGAAATATTTTATGGTAAGTTATGAACTTTTTAATGTTGTCATTGTTTTGTATACATATATATGTTCATAATTGTGTGTGTGTGTGTTTCAAAGACAGGATACTTGGCTCTCCGCTATAATGGCTACTATAATTTCATTAAACTATCAGAGATGCACTAGAATATGCATGACAGCACATCAAGACTTCGACTGGGAGAATGGTGAATATGTAGCACGTGTTCAATAGAATGTAACGAAGGTGTAGTATACTTGTGGAGCACGTGATAACTGAACAAAACACACATTTTATGAAAATCACTGTCGCAGATAATTGTGTCTTGTCCAAACACAATTAATGTTAATTCGAAATACTTTGTAATTTATATTCTAATTAATAAGAACAAAATATGTTAAATTCAAACATAAGTTAGTACACAATTATTCTTCTCGCATACGTATTATACAGTTTCTTTCTTTGTTTGAAGTTAACCACAAAGCTACACAATGGGCCATCTATGCTCTGCCCACCACGGGTATCGAAACCTGGTTTCTAGCGTTGTAAGTCCGCAGACATACCGCTGTGCCACTGGGAGGGGGCGTATTATTTAGTTGTTTGAAGTTATGCACAAAGCTACACAATGGGCTGTCTGTGCTCAGCCCACCACGGGTGTCGAAACCTGGTTTCTAGCGTTGTAAGTCCGCAGACATACCGCTGTGCCACTGTGAGGGGGGCGTATTATTTGTTTGTTTGAAGTTATGCACAAAGCTACACAATGGGCTGTCTGTGCTCAGCCCACCACGGGTGTCGAAACCTGGTTTCTAGCGTTGTAAGTCCGTATTATACAGTAAACTGACATGCTGACATTTTGCAAAATTTAGTTCCCTACATCTGTAAATTGCTTTCGTAATTGATAGAGTACAATAATTAACTATTCAACCTATATATTAGATACTATTGGATTGTTATGCTGCCACTGTATTATCTGTGTCTACAAAGCACGATTTTCTAAAATATTGAAGTTTTATTTGTTAAAAGTTATCCTGGTGACATTATTAAACTAATACTCTCAACCTCAGACCTGGCAGTGAACTGGACGTTCCTCACTCTGTTTTGTCTGTTTGTTTATTTGAAGTTAAGCAAAAAGCAACACATTGGGCTATCTGTGCTCTGCCCTCCACGGGTATCGAAACCCGGTTGTAAGTCCGCAAACACACCGCTGTGCCACTGGGGGTGGGGGCTGTTTTTCTTTACTATATGGCAATAAGTTTCGATAAGGTTTTTCTCGTAATTTCAACTTTAGATTAGCTTTTACTACAAAAAACGTACATAATATAACGCTTCACTGCCACTCTCATTGGTTTTACGATTAGTGACGTCATCTTATGTAGTAGTAGTATGACTTGCATATGGAGTGATGATAACTGGAGGTTTTAAAATAAATGGGTAGTTTAAGAATATTGGGAGCGCGTGAACTATGGTGGAAAGAAGCATCATTTGAGAACAAACAATTCACCAGAAATGACGTTAGAATTACTCCATTCAAAGGCTTCGATACATGATGCAATTATTATGATAATTAGTTAATCGTAATCAACTTTTCATTTATGATAAGGTCTTAACGAGGTTCTTCAGCTCACCAGGGGTCAGTAGATTACACGTAACATGAACGTCAGACACTCAACAGTTATAGTGAGAAAGATCAGAAAGTACCCAGCTACACTGTAGAATAGCACGTGAACTTCGTACAATACCCGGAACACACACTCCAGCTGGTTTCGATTTCAGCCCTCTCCACCCCCAAAATCTATTTGTCAAGCATTATCACCTCTGTTTGACACTTGACAAATACGGTGGGAACGTACACTGGGAGACGTACTGTGTGTAATGATGTGTGCATACAATCCTTTATCTATCTATATATATATCATTGGTTTTACGATTAGTGACGTCATCTTATGTAACAGACGTCGGTCTTGTTTAACAAAATCTGCCTATATATATATATATATATATATATATATATATACATGTATATGCACACCCTCGCTTGTCTCTGTCCTCGATTTCTGTATCGACGAAAAAAGATTATTTAAAACTCCTTTATGATATCAAGAGTCTGGTGCAAAACAATGTCAAAATTGAGTCTGTTGCAAGACAATGTCAAAATTGAGTCTTGTGTAAAACAATGTCAAAATTGAGTCTGTTGCAAGACAATGTCAAAATTGAGTCTGTTGCAAGACAATTCCAAAATTGAGTCTGGTGCAAAACAATGTCAAAATTGAGTCTGGTGCAAAACAATGTCAAAATTGAGTCTGGTGCAAAACAATGTCAAAATTGAGTCTGGTGCAAAACAATGTCAAAATTGAGTCTTGTGTAAAACAATGTCAAAATTTGAGTTTGTTGCAAGACAATGTCAAAATTGAGTCTGGTGCAAGACAATGACAAAATTGAGTCTAGTGCAAAACAATGTCAAAATTGAGTCTGGTGCAAAACAATGTCAAAATTGAGTTTGTTGCAAGACTAATTCCAAAATTGAGTCTGGTGCAAAACAATGACAAAATTGAGTCTAGTGCAAAACAATGTCAAAATTGAGTCTTGTGTAAAACAATGTCAAAATTTGAGTTTGTTGCAAGACAATTCCAAAATTGAGTCTGGTACAAAATAATGTCAAAGTTCATTCGTCCATATAAACTCTCAATAGACTTGGCTCTGCATATGTTAACTAGCGAGTGTCTCTCAAATTCATTCATTATTTTAACTGTAGAATTGAAATCGTCTGCACAACTATTTATCGTTACCCGAATACATCCAGGTTTACACCACTCTTACAAACAGGATTTTTTTTTCTTTCATACAGTTTGGCAATTTAATCACATATGCACTATTTCAGATCAGTCATTAATATTAGCAAATAGTACTAAATTAGAGAGATTCTACTCACAAACCACTGGGCGAGCGACTTAGTAGAAACGCTTTTTACTTTTAGGTAAATCATTCTTTAAATCTATGAAGGATGTAGAAAAAAAAATTTCACTTTAACTCTGTGAAGTAAATAGCAAAGCAGTATTATGTTTTAAAATAAATTATTACTTAAATTTGTGGTGCGTATCGAAAATTACTGTTTATTTGTAGATAAAATATGTTGTCTATGTCCGTAAAGGACTTAAAAAATAATATCTTATTTTACTGTAAAATATTTATTTAAGTCTATGAATGACAAAGAAAGATGGTGTCTTATTTCCAGAAACTAAATTTTCTAAATTGTAAAATTTATTTCATTTCAATATTATATTGTGTTTTTTTTTTTACAAAACTGTCTGCAAATCAAAAATATTTTTAAAACTTTATTTTAAAAGAGTAATTTTATGGATGAATCGTATTTTTCCCACTAGGGGGACTAACGAGTGCTTTTTTTGTTTCGTTTATATATAGAGAGAGAGTTTTCATGGGATGTGACTTGGTAAGCTTGTTGGTGGCGTAGTGAATACCGGATACATAAATATTTATTTTTAGGCATAGGGAATGTATTCTCTAAGCCTAATCCGTATTTAGCACAAATTTAGCTTGTTGGTGACGTGGTAAATACCGGATACATAAATATTTGGTTTTAGACTTAGGGAATACATTCCCTAAGCCTAATCCTTATTTAGCACAAATATCGTTTTGTTTTCTTGTTCAGAGGACATTTTTTTTCTATGTCTGTAGACAATATAATAAAGGTATGTTTTATCGTTTTCACAAGGTATATATCTGTATATATTAATAACTTAGTAAAGAACTATCTCTATTTTCAGAAGTTATAAGTTCTTTAAGCCTATTGGCGATTTAAAAATATTTTTTCAGAAATATATATATATATATATGTATCCTAAACCTGGTGGTGATATACAAGGGATGTTTTTATAAACTCCAGAGGAGGGGTCCTCTTAATTTATTCATTTTTAATTGAATTCTTGTTTCTGTTTTCACATGATATGTTTCGTTTAATTGTTAAAACGATTTAAAAGGAATAAGTAAAAATATTTATTTGATTATCACAAGATCGTGAGGAAATTATTAAAGTAAATTAAGATTTTGGTTTTTTTTTAGAAATTATTGCCGGTTTGAATTTTGTTTATAATAATAATATCATTTTCTCCCCATGTAGGACAAACGTGACCCAGTAGCTAGTGTGCTGTACTGTGGCTCTGAGGATCCGCGATTGAAGCCCCGTTACCTCAAAATAAAAAACACGCACTCCGTACTTTGGACCGAGGGTGCGTTATAAGTGTGATGGTCAAATCCCACTATTCGACAAAAGTGGCCCAATATTTGGCAGTGAGTGATGTTGACTAGCTGTCTTCCCTCTAGTTCTGTCACTTAAGCATTAGGGCCGGCTAGAGCAGATAGCACTGGAGTAGCTTTGAGCGAAATTCAACAAACAAACAAATCTCTCCGTGTGCTCTTAGAACCCTTGTTATAGCCTGACGCCCCATTAAATAAACATATGTAAGAGCGTGATGCAGTACTGTATATAACCATATACTTACGATTGAAATACGTTAAACAAGCAAAAGATACTTGCGTATTTGGAATCTTTTACTTTTTTTTTTTCAAAACTTTATTGCTGTTTTTGTTTTTAGCCATGAACTGTGAGTTTACAAGAGAGAAATTTATAGCCCAAACAACACATCACTTGTTATCTCCCAAATCACTTGTTGTCTTTTAATCAATTACGAGCTTCTCCACCAGGAATACGAGGGTATATTTAATACTACTCAAGTCGACTGTTTGAAAGACTGTAGTTTGATGTGTGAGCTATTCTTAACATGTGGGTGTGGAAAGACCAACTTATGAGTTCACCAGAACCACCGGGTGCCGTAACCTTGACCTCAACTTTTCTTTACAAAGTGCTACGTTGTTCATCTGTTTAAGTAGACAGTTTCTTGTCCCATCGTAATTGTAGCAACCTCAACTTTTCTTTACAAAGTGCTACGTTGTTCATCTGATTAAGTATACAGTTTCTTGTCCCAAACTGTCTACTTAAACAGATGAACAACGTAGCACTTTGTAAAGAAAAGTTGAGGTTGCTACAATTACGCTTGTCCCATCGTAATTGTAGCAACCTCAACTTTTCTTTACAAAGTGCTACGTTGTTCATCTGTTTAAGTAGACAGTACCTTGTCCCAACAAGAACACTTTTAACTGGGACTCATTACTGTAACAAGGACACTTTTAACTGGGACTCACCACTGTAACAAGGACACTTTTAACTGGGACTCACTACTGTAACAAGGACACTTTTAACTGGGACTCACTACTGTAACAAGGACACTTTTAACTGGGACTCACTACTGTAACAAGGACACTTTTAACTGGAACTCACTACTGTAACATAATCACTTTTGACTGTAACTTTAATAATGCGCCCACACCTGAAAATGCGGAGCAAGTCCATGCACTGGCATCTTGCGGGCTCGAAACTTGGACCTTGAAATACACAGCCCAGTCATACTAGCCGCTATATAAGCCACTCCCAGCCCAGACCAATTTGTAAGGCAGGAGTTGACATAGAAAATAATTAAACAAATAAACTTTTGTTAGGATTAAAACTGGAGTAAAATACGGAGATCACGCATATTCTTACACTTGGTTTCGTTTCGTCGACACAGCAGGAGCACCTACCTATTAACGGTCCAAAACAATACGATCTCTGTTCCTGAAAGTAGAATCTTATCGGATGAAAGAGTTACTTTGAAGCTATAGCCAGTAAAAATGGGATCAGTTTCAACTGAATCGACGACACGTGACGTACGTTATCATTCTATGTCACGTACGAACGTGATTATCAGTTTTTCAGTTGAGTTTGTAAGTTTTTGAGAGCATACCACATTTCATCAATCTGCGTCAGGTTTTGTTATTTCAGTAGATAAGGCTTAACACATCAATCTTTCCCTTGTAACTGAACTACCAAGAAACGTTCTTTATAGAAACATTATCTCAACGCTTAGCAGACACTTTGTCGGAAGATGATGACGTCATGACAGTATATTCCATTTTTACTAGATTTCATTCAGTGTGTATGTTTATACGTAAAGCGTCCCTTATGCACAATACGCACGTGCGAAGGGTCTCTTGCCCAATCAGAGAACATTTTGTTTTTCCAAACCGAAATTTAAATGATAACAAATTGAGAAAGAGACAAGCAGATAACAATTTATCTTTTTTTCTTGAAGAGCTCAGCCCCAAACCCCACCCCTGGGTAAAATCGTCTTTTTTTTTCTTCTGTTGGCGCCCCTGATTAAAGGCTTAATACTTATAAACAAACCTTAAAAGTTGTAAAAAGAATCACTTGTGTTACATTCTACTTTGGATCACGTAGGAAACTTGTTTGTTTATTTGAAGTTAAGCATAAAGCTACACAATGGACTATCTGTGCTCTGCCCACCACGGGTGTCGAAACCCGGTTTTTAGCGTTGTAAGTCCGCAGACACATAGGAAACATCAACGTCATAGCACGAGGTATGACTGTCGGCACACTTTACTAGGTAAAGTCAGAAAATTAGCACGTGCGATTCTTCATCTTAACATTTCATTAGTGGGTCTGACCTATTATTGCGTGTGGTCCTCACGAGGTCATAAATGCCATAATTAATGTCAGTGTGAATAAAAAAATAGATAAAGTAATATAAAAAAATCTTATTATTTCATACTAAGATGACCCTTTCCAACTACATAGTGTGATAGTCCCAGTATCACTCACGGATAAACAACATACATAACTAAAACACGTGTCTCGGGTGACTCCTCGAGCCCATCATTGAGTTCTGAGGTCGAAATCCTCTTCATCCATAACTGTCCGGTTAAACTAAACATTCATGTCACTAGCAGGGACCTGTCTCCTGAACTGTGAGGGAGGAGGAATAGGACGACTGAAGTGGGTGGCATAAGCCACTCTGTCTAGTGGCGCTTGTGCAACAGGTGGGGAAGTTGGCGTTACTTTTCAACAAGCTTTCTCTCTCTCTCTCTCTCTTCTTTTTTTTCTGTCTCAGATACAAAAACATCTACACCGTGCAGCTGATTTAAACACTATATACCTTGGCTTGTTTTCACTTCTTAACACTTCGCGTCACCCTAACTATTGAAAAGATCACCAGGACAAGGAACTTTGTTTGTTTGTTTGTAATTAAGCACAAAGCTACACAATGGGCTATCTGTGCACTGCCAACCACGGGTATCGAAACCAGGATTCTAGCGTTGCAAGTCCGCAGACATACCGCTGTGCCACTGGGGGGCATATATATATGTCATCTATCTTCTATCTGTTTTTTAAATATTGAGCAAAATGGTACGTCATGCATACGATGAACTTTAAAAACAGGAAGAGATATATATATGTCTTAGAATATCATATCCGAGGAGGATACAAATAAAAAAAGACAAAACAAGAGCATTCAGAGAGATTCCATACCCTCGCCTCGCCGCTCCTTTTCGATATTACATGCGTTTATATTGGCTAACGTCAAATTTCACCTTCGAAAACTCAGAAAATCCTTCTCAGATCCAGAATGATCAATAATCCGGATCTTTTTCTTTTTTTTTTTGTAGTGTGATGAGGAGTCTCAACTCTAATGTGCCCATGACATTTGATACAAATCCGATCACACTTTACAGAGTTATTAACCGAAAACCGCCAAAATGCCCTACCTCTCCCCCCATTATAAAAAATGCTTCAAAGTGGTAGGGAATCCGGATCTAGATCTGAATGCGAACCAAATTTGGGGAGGACTGTCCGATACTGACTTCCCATCTTATGTCAGACTTTCATGTACATAGGTCTATTAGTTTTCGAGATACGCGCGCGAGGAAACACAGACACACACATGGACTCAATTGTAATACCTTCTCAGGGCGAGGGTAATTTGACAAGTTAAAGACAGTACGGAAAGTAGTAAAATCCAAATCTGCGCAACCCCATCTCATATACAGGCTTAGTTCAAAAATGAATTAACAGTACGTTTAATGTTTTCAGATTTTTATATAAAAGCAGATCTGGTTACAAATTTTTACACCAGATGGTGCCTTTTTTACAACATTACACGTGATTTTTTTTTATTATCAAAAGCTTCGTGTTAAATTTAATATATTTAAAGTTATATATCTTTATTATAATAGTGTATTGGTATAATTTAACCACATTTAATATATTTAAAGTTATATATCTTTATTATAATAGTGTATTGGTATAATTTAAACACATTTATTATATTTAAAGTTA
>NW_013667924.1:84756-97791 GCF_000517525.1 Limulus polyphemus
GACACGCGTATTGTTATACCATTATATAAGAATTGTAAATAGACCCGCGTATTGTTATACCATTATATAAGAATTGTAAATAGACACGCGTATTGTTATACCATTATATAAGAATTGTAAATAGACCCGCGAATTGTTATACCATTATATAAGAATTGGAAGTAGACCCGCATATTGTTATACCACAACGAACCACAGAATCATATAAAGATATAAACTAACTGGCATACAAGGGGGAAAGTATTAAATTAAAGTTTATATATTTCACACGCATAAAGTCTTAATTTGGTAATATGTGTGTTCGACGTGTGATTTCCATGAAAAATAAAAATCTATGATAATTCCCAAATATTTATATTTTGTTACGTCTTCAGTTGTTGTTCAGGTACAAAGAAACGTTTAGCATGCAAGACTTGTGGTAGTCGAAAAAGTTAGGATATTTCTAAACTATATATAAAAGAGTAAGGAAACAGACTCAGAAAGTTCACAGTAATTTACAAGTAATCAAAATCTATCGTTTATCTACAGCTTCTCGTAAACGTCACTGTTCATAGATTCGAAAAGATTAGTGAGCATCAAAAGCCAACAGCTAGACAAGCTTGATTTTTGTCTGTTCGCAAACGTTACCGTTCGTACATTACTGTATTTAGATCCGAAAACATTAGTGATTTGGCGTGAGTATCAAAAGTAAACAGCTGTAATATTATTAGTATTATTATTTCGCTGTGCATTGTTAGTCTTACTAGTTATACACTGTACAACTATATATACCTAAGTGCTTTAAACCTCGTGACCCCATGTTAGGCCTAAGAGCTTTAAGTTTCGTGACTCCATATTAGGCCTAAGAATTTTAAACCTCGTGACCCCATGTTAGGCCTAAGAGCTGTAAGTTTCGTGACTCCATATTAGGCCTAAGAATTTTAAACCCCGTGACTCCACGTTAATGAAAATGTATTATTTTTGTATTATTATTAAGTCAAAGACTTGACTTTGTCTGTTGGTTAGACATTTTGTACGTCTCGTCATTTTATAACAGAAAGCTGATAAATTTGGCTTACACAAATTATTTTCCACTTTAAATGTGGATTTACACAGATTGTAAACAGTTTTTTTTTTCGCAGTCAAGGCCAATTGTGGCTGTTTTCATGGTGTTGATCTATATCTAAACAAAGTGTATAAACAGTCGTTCCAAAACATACTCGAGTAACGAATGGCGATTTATATAGTGATACTACAATAACGGTTATGTCAAGAGTGGAGACCACTCTGAAGTGATAAATCACAACTTGAAATCTTTGTCGTTTGGATAGTTTATCGGCTCTTGATCAATAACATAATCTGGTTTAGAGAAGAATCTTAGATAAGTTAGGACGTGAGAATGACTCGTGAAGTTCAAGCTAAAGAGGAAATATAGGACCAGTGACGTGGGGCTGTTTGACTAATTGTTGTGACACCCAATTTCACAATCGTCTATCTGTTTTTCTATATAACTAACTAACCAGCTATACGTTCTCGGTTTTGTTGTTGTTGTTGTTGCATTTTTATTTCACCCTCAACCACGAGAAATCTGTTTAACACAAGATTAGTAAAATATGTTAATTTTTAAAAAGGAGGAATGGTGATCGTCAAAAAAAAAGTAAAGAAACAAGAATGAAAATGGAAAATTTTATATTTTCAAGCCTGTAAATAGGGAATCTAAAGAAAAAAGGCTGGAAATAGTGTCTACGTTATTTTCTCAAGCTACAAATCCCTATTTTGACTCCATGTCTACAGTACTTATCAATTTTAATGGAGTCAAAATATAGACTTGTAGCTCAAACCGTTCGTTGCTCAAAAAGGTTCGTTCTGTAGCTTTGTATTTAAACAAACAAATAATATATTTATACCTTATGCTTATAACACATTTATTTTCCCATTTTGTAATCTATAGTACTAACCAACTATGTGTCACTGTCATGTTTATTTGGCGCCTTTTTTAAAGTCATTTTTTCGTTTTTCAGGCTCCCCGTATTTCAACCGTGAGCTCCCCGAATTTCATAACTTTATGCTCTCCGAATTTCATTGCTTTATGGTCCCCGTATTTCAACCGTGAGCTCCCCGAATTTCATAACTTTATGCTCCCCGAATTTCATTGCTTTATGGTCCCCGTATTTCAACCGTGAGCACTGTAGATCTGCTCAACTGTTAACGTTTCTATGATGCTTTAACATGTTAAAGTTTCAGTTGGAAGGTTTGGTGTATTTCGAATACTTATAAACTTCTGTCTATTACTCTGCCTAAAACGTATTATTATCCGTTTTTGTGATTTCTCCACTGGGTTTTATGAAATGATGTTATTAGCTGTACGAAACTGGGACGTATACGTTTTAAAATAATACCCATCAGAATGCTTTGTACTAGACAGAGAGTTAATCACATATCATACAAACGATTTGTATGTACTAATACAGGGACGTGTTGATGCGAACACGACCCGAACCGTGGCGCTGTGGACGACATGTTTAGCATCTATATTTTTGTTTCACAGCGAATTCTCGATCATTCGATAGTGCAATGCCGCCACGGATAGACTTATAGGTGGGAGAATATATCACGGCCATTTCCAAGGCAAAGGATTTCTATAGTTAGATATGTAGAGACAAAAAACGGGACATTTTGGAGAAAGGAGCCTTC
Organism: Limulus polyphemus; assembly: GCF_000517525.1. Taxonomy (NCBI): domain Eukaryota; kingdom Metazoa; phylum Arthropoda; class Merostomata; order Xiphosura; family Limulidae; genus Limulus; species Limulus polyphemus. Next base: position 87,430 of record NW_013667924.1, read on the forward strand.
ATTGTTAATCATGTGTAAAGTTAGTCACGTGTAAACTTCACTATTGCATACCGCTGGCTACAAGTGTGGCTGATAGTGTTATTGGCCTTAAACTTTTTCAATTGCAAATAGAAATCCAATAGTTTTATAACAAAGACTAATGATTCGTGACTTAAAGTCTAATGACCTGTGACTTAAAGTCTAATGAACAGTGACTTAAAGATTAATGATTCGTGACTTAAAGTCTAATGACCTGCGACTTAAAGACTAATGACCTATGACTTAAAGACTAATGATTCGTGACTTAAAGACTAATGACCTGTGACTTAAAGACTAATGATTCGTGACTTAAAGTCTAATGACCTGTGACTTAAAGACTAATGACCTGTGACTTAAAGTCTAATGACCTGCGACTTAAAGACTAATGATTCGTGACTTAAAGACTAATGATTCGTGACTTAAAGACTGGTGATCTGTGACTTAAAGACTAATGATTCGTTACTTAAATACTAATGATTGATGACTTAAAGACTAATGATTCGTGACTTAAAAACTAATGATTCGTTACTTAAAGACTAATGATTCGTGACTTAAAGACTAATGATTCGTTATTTAAAGACTAATGATTCGTTATTTAAAGACTATTGATTCGTGACTTAAAGACTAATGATCTGTGACTTAAAGACTAATGATTCGTTACTTAAAGACTACTGATTCGTGACTTAAAGACTAATGATTCGTGACTTAAAGACTAATGATTCGTTACTTAAAGACTAATGATTCGTGACTTAAAGACTAATGATTCGTGACTTAAAACTAATGATTCGTGACTTAAAAACTAATGATTGATGACTTAAAGACTAATGATTCGTGACTTAAAGTCTAATGACCTGCGACTTAAAGACTAATGACCTGTGACTTAAAGACTAATGATTCGTTACTTAGAAACTAATGATTCGTGACTTAAAGACTAATGATTCGTGACTTAAAGACTAATTATTCGTGACTTAAAGACTAATGATTCGTGACTTAAAACTAATGATTGATGACTTAAAGACTAATGACCTGTGACTTAAAGACTAATGATTGATGACTTAAAGACTAATGATTGATGACTTAAAGACTAATGACCTGTGACTTAAAGACTAATGACCTGTGACTTAAAGTCTAATGATTCGTTACTTAAAGACTAATGATTCGTGACTTAAAACTAATGATTCGTTACTTAAAGACTAATGATTCGTGACTTAAAGACTAATGATTCGTGACTTAAAGACTAATGACCTGTGACTTAAAAACTAATGATTGATGACTTAAAGACTAATGACCTGTGACTTAAAGACTAATGATTCGTTACTTAAAGACTAATGATTCGTGATTTAAAGACTAATGATTCGTGACTTAAAGACTAATGACCTGTGACTTAAAGACTAATGATTCGTGACTTAAAGACTAATGATTCGTGACTTAAAGACTAATTATTCGTGACTTAAAGACTAATGATTCGTGACTTAAAGACTAATTATTCGTGACTTAAAGACTAATGATTCGTGACTTAAAGACTAATGAGTCTTGAGTTCTGTATAATATATATTGCACACTGAAACAAGAGCTCGTGTTTCTCTTCTGCGTAAACAAATATCACTGTCGTGATCTTGAACCTTGACCTAGTCCTCCAGAATTTTAATCATTTTTTATATAGGTACGATGATATATATATATATGAAATTTTAAGAAATGTTTTGGCTAGTCAGGCTCAATTAGGTTATCTACAATAGGGCTACTAATATTGACGTAACAGCAGATTCCAGTATCTACATTCCATCAATTCACATTTAACTAGCCAGTCGTCAAAAGATTTGATGGGAGCCTACAATGTTCAATTCAGGAGAGTGTCCAGAAATTTGGGTTCACCTATTTTTATGGGGCATTAACGGAATCTTTAAAGTAATTATTTACTTCTTTTTTTAAAACTCAAAGGTGCACAATGGGTCATCAGCGCTGAGTCCACCACAAGAAACTAACCCTGAATTTTAGACCCATACATCTGTTGCTGAGCCACCTGGGACGTGAAAGTAATAATCCAACTCCTAACTAATACTCATATGAGTATTTTAATTATATTAAAGGATATATTTGATATTTTCAATCTGAACGACGCCTTATGTGACACACAGATTAGAGGCTCAAGCTTGAAGCATAATCAGTGCTACATTAAGAAGTTGGAACTGTTGACCGGAGGTTGACCAACCAGTCAGTGACACCCGTCGTTAATACGGTTATTTTTAATCGAACAACGGAATTGACTATTGCAGCAATAACTCACCCTAGCTGACAGTATGGAGTGTGTTCAGCATAATATCGGGACTCAAACTTTGGACTTTCCGATACGCAGCCTGGAATGATCACCAAATATACACACACACTGATTATTAAGGTTAATGTTATCCCGTTTTGCATCCAACTGTTTTAGAAGCAGAAAAGAAATTAAAGCTAAATTCAAATTAAGATTCTTTACAAATATGTTATGTATATTTTACTTGCAAATGACTCGACCAGTCATGTAATGGCCAAAATGTTTGTGCCAGAGTGCCAAGTAAGTCCTAATAGATTATACATGCACACGTGGGTTGCATTTTATCATTTACCAAACAGTTATCAGTTCATTTCATCTAACCAACTGATACATCTCATTTTTGTTTCGGACATAGAGAGGGGGTTAAACAGCTTGGCCAGATAGTTTAAAAGTGATCGTTCCAATTTTCGACCTACAGCCAATTACCCGAGATTTCACCACCAATAAATCTCTGAAAACTGATATTCAGATGACAGAAAAATGACAAACATCTAGTGTAAGAAGCCTATCGATCACTTAATGGTAGAACTTCACGCTTGTCAGGTGTAATTATTCATGGTCTCCTTCACATTTTAACCCTCAGCCTGGGAAGCGTGCAGAAAAACAAAACAGAAAATGTTCTGCCACTGGAGATCACTTATAAACAAAGGGGGAGGGCTTTGACTGATTCCCCCCTGTAAAACAACATTATCGTGATTCAGCAGAATAGTTCCAGTTTAGGTTTTTTTTTTTTTTTTTTAGTTAGTAGACCTCATTATCTGAACACGTTTCATTAACAATTTCTGACAGATGAAAACCAAAACCAAAACACTACTTTGATAGCCAATGAAAGTGTAGTCTGTAATGATCAACAACAAAATCTGGTTGATGCTGAATTTTAAAATGTATGATAAGGGACGACTCCATCTTACTTTTCTGTCAATTATTTAAAGGCACACGATATATCTTTAAACCCTATAACACGATGTGACATTCCTCATTTTGTAAGGACACTGTATCTTGTAATAAGAAATCGTGGTATGAAATGCAAAAATAATACATTTTCATTAACGTGGAGTCACGGGGTTTAAAATTCTTAGGCCTAATACGGAGTCACGAAACTTACAGCTCTTAGGCCTAACATGGTGTCACAAGGTTTAAAATTCTTAGGCCTAATATGGAGTCACGAAACTTACAGCTCTTAGGCCTAACATGGGGTCACGAGGTTTAAAATTCTTAGGCCTAATATGGAGTCACGAAACTTAAAGCTCTTAAGCCTAACATGGGGTAACGAGGTTTAAAGCACTTATGTATATATAGTTAGTTGTACAGTGTATAACTGGTAAGATTAACAATGCACAGCGAAATAATAATACTAATAATATTACAGTTTCATATGCTTCATAGACATGCATGTTGGAAACTCGTCGATTATACGTCGTGTGAACTTTACGAAGTATTTTTTTTAAAACGTTATCAGCAAGACATAGACATTCTTAAAGCAAGTCGTAACAACTAAACAATAGTATTCAATGCAATATGTAAACGGTCCCTTGTTGGCCCTATAGTAGAGTACTGGATTTCGACGCTGGAAAGCTGGGTTCGATTCCGTGCAATACCACAAAATATTTCCCGCACTTTAATCTGTGGGTGCGTTATAACAATGTTTAGTCAGTCCCTTAGCGTGAATGATGGGTGCTGCTGACTGGCTCTAGTCATATAGGTCAAAATTAGGGATGGTGGCTGATAGCTTTAATCGTTTTGTCACACGTACACATTGAAATGTTATCAGCAGGGTATAAACATTCTAAAACATGTGGTAACACAAAAACAATGGTATTCGATGCAATATGTAAATAAACTGTAGATGAAGAAAAGTTAAAAATTTAGAGAATTCAAAGTGGATATGATTTAAACATAAGATACGTTGTAATAGAAATGTATTAAAACGCAACGTGGTAAACTCAAAACTTGTAGATAAAAAAATCTAACAATCTAGTTCAAGACGGATATGATACTTATTTAAATTTAAACTTATAGTTACATAATGCTAGAATTATAAATAAATATATATATTGTTTTTTGTTTGTAATTAAGCACAAAGCTACACAATAGGCTATCTGTACTCTGCCCATCACTAGGTGGCATATATATATTGAGGTTTAAAAAGTATGCATCCAATTCCACAATTGGCAACACAGAAATCTTGTTTCAATATTTTCGCACAAAGCTACACAAAAGTCTAGCTTTTCACGGCTGCCCTGAATTTTGAATTGATAGACACGGGGTAACTAGTCAACAGTACCCACCGCCAACGTTTTAGCTACTCTGGCTTAATAGTGAGTGAGATTTGATCATCACTTTTTTTTTGTGGTAATGGGACGCGAACGTCGAACCTTCTGATTTACCGTCCAAGCATTCTAGCAACTAGGCCACTCCCGGCATAACATAAAAAGAGATGGACGAACAATGGAGGTTTGTAGCCGTCGTATGTATTAAATTACTGGATCCTTCAAATTTGTTTTTTTTCAAGCTTTATAGGCACTCAACTGTTTGTGGGTTCAGGACTTTGTGGGTCACAGGGTCCTAGCATGTGACTCATATAAAATTTAAAAATAAAATCGCCAATTTTGCAATTAATCTCACTAGACCTGCACTACTAGGCCTCTTATAAAAGAAAATAACTTATTTCACCCATTTTGTTTGGCCAATTCCTTATACGTGTTGAACTTAACATAAAAGTAGTCGTTGTACGGTATAAAGATAAATCGGTATATATATAAGTTACTGACACTAGCCTATTGCAGTAATAGACACCAGCGTTATCAAAGTTTCGCGAAAAATCCTAGAAATAAACATCCGAAACGTTTTTAAATACCCTACTGCCCGAAGAGTTAGTTGTCTTTGACAGAGCGCTAACACACACTTACTTTGATAGTAGCAACGGCCTGTCGTTTTTCATTATAATGAAACGGTTTGATTTAGAAACGTCGAGAAGCAAATAACTTGTTTTGTTGTTGTTGTTGTCTTTTTCACGATATACTATACTGTACTGATGAAATATATGTTTTTCTTTTGAATGTTAAAAAGAAACGTATTTATAAACTAGATGGAGTACCCGTCCCCTGGACGCAAGTTATGTAAATTCATGATGAATGAAAGGTTATCTTAGGACATGAAAAGTTGCTTCCCTTATATGTAATTGTGAAAAACGCCCATAAAAACTGCAAAACATAAAATGTGTGAAACCGCAAATTTCTATGCATCTCCGCACGGGCCCAACAAATTTCCATGCTAATTTTGGTGAAGATTCGTCAACAGGGGGCGAAGCAGTGGTAGAAAATGCAAAAACGCCATAAAATTCGCAAAATGGAAAAACTGAAAATTTGTATGTACCCCCGCATGGACCTAATGAACCTCCATACCATTTTCGGTGAAGATCCATCAGCAGGGGGAGGGGGGGGGAAGTAATGGTAAAAAACACGCATAAAAACCTCAAAGTGCAAAACTGAAAATTTGTATGTACCCCCATACGGACCTAATGAACCTCCATACCAGTTTCGGTGAAGATCCATCCACACCCTGCGAAGTAGTTACGTGGACATACAACAGATAGTACTATTATATTTATACAGATATTGACGCTTCGGAGCTTTGAGACAAACATAATGAGACTAAAAATAATGATAATTTCCACCTCTTTTACTGCTGCTTTTTAAATTTAAGATTCTTAGTCTAGGGCAAACTGAGGGCAAATTGAATTTAAAAACAACGCACACACACACACTTACCTTCCTGCCTTAGTCACAATCATTTCAGTCTGTAGCTGGTTGAATTCTTCCCAAAGGGACTTCATTTGTAATTCACAGTCGACGTTCACCAGTTTTGGATGTATAAGCTTGTTTGGATTACGTGAAGCCTCAGCGTCAAAACGAACGGGAGATCGCGTACGCCTCTCGGGTTCTTTATTGTTCCGAACGCCGTACGTGTCAACCGTGGATACACCGTAGGTCTCGGCCAGACTCGGTCTTTCGATACTGGTGCTTAGAAGGAACGCTGCGTGGAAATAATTATATAATCAAACACTCGTTTTGTTTTCAAGTTATTTTATGATAAAAGAAAAACTATTTAAAAAAAAAATTTTGATAATAATTATCGAAAAAAAAATCCAGATAATTAAAATACAAATTTTCGCTTTTGCGGCTTCTTCTGGGCTAGTATGTAAAACTGTTTGATATTAGAACATTCGCTAAATTATAAAATTGTTTGTACGTTCTATTTCTCGAGTATAGAATACTACTGTTGTTTCACTATTGTTATAATGTTATAGTACGGTTATGACTCTGACTATATAGTTATACTAACATATGATACGTATTACTTATATAAATGTGCCCGGCATTGCCAGGTGGTTAGAGGGCGCTCGACTCGCAATCTGTGGGTCGCGGGTTCGAATCCCCGTCACACCAAACATGCTCGCCCCTTTTAGCCTTTTTTTACGTTCAATCCCACTATTCGTTGGTAAAAGAGTAGCCCAAGAGTTGGCGGTGGATGGTGATGACTAGCTGCCTTCCCTCTAGTCTTACACTGCTAAACTAGGGACGGCTAGCGCAGATAGTCCTCGTGTAGCTTTGCGGGAAATTCAAAAACAAACAAACAAACTTATATAAAAAATAAAGACGATTACAAAACAGAAACAAATAGACATGACCATGAACATTGTGTCTGTCATTGAAATACTAGAAATTTAAAAGTTTTGTGGTATAGTTTTCAGTCCCTAAAACACAGTTATTCCTATTCATGTGTAGAGGGCATAAAACTGTTCAGTATTATGCAGAGGGACATTTTGTTAATTATCTTAAGAATGTGTTCATTATTGCTCTGTTTTCAAACTACGTACAGCGTAAAATAGCATAGGTTAATTGTTTTTAATTACACACAAAGCTACACAAGGGCCATCTGTGCTCTGCCCACCACGGGTATCGAAACCCGGTTTCTAGCGTTGTAAGTCCGCAGACATACCGCTGAGCCACTGGGGGGTAGCATAGGTTAAAACAACTCAACTTACGAACAAAGGTTTGGTGATTTAATGGTTACAAGTTCAAGTTTGGTTTGTTCTGAATTTCGCGCAAAACTTCACGAGGCTTATTTGCGTTAGCCGTTTCTCATTTAGCAGTCAAAGAATAGAGGGAAGACAGCTAGTCATCACCACCCACCGCCAACTCTTGGGCTACTCTTTTATCAACGAATAGTGGGAATGACCATCACGTTATAACGCCCCCACACCTGAAACGGACGAGCATGTTTGGTGGAACAGGGATTCGAACCAGCGACCCTCACCATCTGGCCACAAGTTCTAGTTAAAAACAACACTGTCATTGTCTGTCAGAACAGAATACAAACCTTGAAATAAAAGTCTAAAGATAGGGCTTGTGAGTGGATTGTAATTTTTTTATTTAACTTTATTTTTACGACGTTCCGACCACTTGTGTGCCTATCATCAGGTATCTGTCTCTATTTTGTGAAATATTGCGCGAGAATTTTGTTCCAATTTAGAAAACATTTATGGCTGACATCTGTGTTTTGATGTAAATTAGGTTTAAGTTCACGAATAATTAATTATTCTTTTATTTTTCTTCTTCTTCTTCTATTAACGTTGGAATAAAATTATCGCGCAAAACAGAGACAATTACCTGATGGTTGCCACACTAGTGGTCGAAACGTCGTAAGCCGTATCACAAGCCGTATCTTTGGACTTTTATTTGAAATGTACAGTGTATTTCCTCTCCCACAACAGAAATCTGTTGGTGTATATTCTTTGTGTTGAACTTTAAGCAATCTACAGACACTTAATAATGTCAGTAATCTAAAGCAGTTCACAGCTTAAATCAAGAGTCAAGCTCTGCATTAAAAAACAACAATAGTTTGGATATTACCTTGGACGCGTCAAGAGTCAAGCTCTGCATTAAAAAACAACAACAGTAGCTTGAATATTACCTTCGACGCGTTAAGAGTCAAGCTCTTCATTAAAAAACAACAACAATAGTTTGAATATAACTTGGACGCGTCAAGAGTCAAGCTCTTCATTAAAAAACAACAACAGTAACTTGAATATTACCTTGGACGCGTTAAGAGTCAAGCCCTTCATTAAAAAACAACAACAATAGTTTGAATATTACCTTGGACGCGTTAAGAGTCAAGCTCTTCATTAAAAAACAACAACAATAGTTTGAATATAATTTGGACGCGTTAAGAGTCAAGCTCTTCATTAAAAAACAACAACAGTAGTTTGAATATTACCTTGGACGCGTACTCCTACTGCTGAACGGTTCAAACCAAAACTCTTCGTTAAAACAAAGTATTTAAACAAAGGGAATTTTGAGTCCAAAATTCCACGTCGTGTGTATAAAACTTACATGTTCATTACAACAATCAACTATGTCATAATACACACAAGTCCGTGACTGGACTCGAACAGGGCGGGATACTGCTAATCAATACGTATGCGGAACACGTTTTATGTAACATTTTGTGAAGTTATAAAGATATGTTAACGCTGTAAGAACGTAATGGTTCGTGTTCATGTCTCAGAGATGATTGTATTTACCAGAGATGGTAAAATGTGGTGAGAATTTGTTTGTTCTGATTGTAAAGTTGCTCAATTACCCACCAGGACTCAGCTTATTGCAGGGATCGAACCCCGAACGTTCTAATTCCTCAAATTTCCAGTACAACTACCTGGGGGGGGGGGGTACTGAAAGACGTGATACTGTACACAATTTAAAAAGTGGAGAAAAAAACCCCCACAAAACTTCAAAAGCTTTATAATTATTAATAAAAAAAATGTCTTAGAGTCTTTAACATTCCAAGGCTTCAGAAGCACGCATTGTTTTGATAAATTTCTTTAATATATTATTTGTATAAGAGGTGGGAGACGAGAGATAAGCTTTTGATCAAATCATTGTTACGTTGAAAACTCTTACCAGAAAACATTATCCAAACATGACTGTAATTAAAAATATCACTAATAATTGTTGATCAAATCATTGTTACGTTGAAAACTCTTACCAGAAACATTATCCAAACATGACTGTAATTAAAAATATCACTAATAATTGTTGATCAAATCATTGTTACGTTGAAAACTCTTACCAGAAACATTATCCAAACATGACTGTAATTAGAAATCTCGCTAGTAATTGTATTGTTTGCTTTTTAACTAACGAACAACATGAAATATTGAAACAGCTATTTGTGGGCTATTAGGTTTATTTCTGTACAACGTTTCGTCTCTAACAGTAAGACATGATCACGTACCTCATCTTGTATCCCTGTTATAGACGAAACGTTGTAGAGAAATAAATCTCTCATCACACAAATCGCTGTCTCAAAACTTCATACCAATAAGTTTGCTACGATTATTACATCCGCGTTTGATCAGCTCACCCAGTGTAACAATACGTGGACAGATTTTTAAACCATGATACACTCGTGAAGTCAGTAACAGTTCCAACAACATAGTGAAAAAAGAAGAACAGAAATCTCTATCATATATACACAATCATTAAACGGTTGATCCGCTGTATCATATCGAAAAACGAATTCGACGAAATATAATAACATTATTCACAAACTTAATTTAGGTTACTGTATGGTAGAGTAAAACGAACTCAAACCCCATAGTTAGAGTATGTACGTATTCTAAAACTTATTGTTATTATCGATACATTGTTGTAAAGAAGGTATAGACAGAGTATGTACGTATTCTAAAACTTATTGTTATTATCGATACATTGTTGTAAAGTATGTATAGATAGAGTATGTACGTATTCTAAAACTTATTGTTATTATCGATACATTGTTGTAAAGTATGTATAGAGTATGTACGTATTTTAAAACTTATTGTTATTATCGATACATTGTTGTAAAGTATGTATAGAGTATGTACGTATTCTAAAACTTATTGTTATTATCGATACATTGTTGTAAAGTATGTATAGAGTATGTACGTATTCTAAAACTTATTGTTATTATCGATACATTGTTAG
>NW_013667924.1:98573-100672 GCF_000517525.1 Limulus polyphemus
CGTATTCTAAAACTTATTGTTATTATCGATACATTGTTGTAAAGTATGTATATGTTTGATGTGGACTTCACTCGCTTTTTGCGCCACCTAGTTTTAGTTTCAACTTCATCCAGAGGAGTGAATAGTTTAAAAATTAGTCCAAAACAAATACTTTATAAATAATCAGCATGGACGCTATCAATTCTTAAAGAACAACAACAACAACTAAGAAACTGACTTGTAAATTGTTCGAATTCGGTACATGTATAAACATAGAAGCCGTACTACTCTTTCATCTTAGATTTCGACGACACCTGGTATTTAATCCACAAAGCCGTACACAATTTATTCTTATCGTCCGTGTACAGTTCATGTGGACTCTTTTTATTCATACCGTTGTTGTTTGTTTTTACGAAAACAACAACAACACAACCTCATATTACAAAGTTTTATTTATAATATAACATTACAGAGGTTGTTTTCCTCACACTTATACTGTAAGAACCAAATCAAAAACATGCATAAATACGACCCATATTTATGATTTCACTCAGAAGGACTATCCTTAATGGTAATGATGTATAATTCAGTCTCTTCGTAAAATATTAAGAATTCCCGATGAAATCAGATGAAAGTCGGTTCTTCTTACCTTCCATATCTTTGACCGGAGAGACAGAGCTGTAGTTGGCAAGGGAAGACTGTAAGGTGAGCCAGTCGTAGCAACAGTCGCCCGTAGAAGTGCGGGAGGAGATGCCTGGTGTACAATCCATTGGCGGCAGAGCTGGCTGCTGGTCCGTGGCTGTAAGGAAAGACTCCGATGTGACTTCCGTCATCAATGAATTGATGGTGAAGAGACACGGTCTTGGAGTTAACGGGTTGTACATGTTCATCCCAAGATCGGAGACGACAGCTTTTAGATCCAAGCGCATCCCGGAATCTTAACAGGGGGAGGGAGAGGAAGGGTACAAGCGCCTGCACCTTACACTAAAGCTCCGCCTCCACTGATCACAACCTATCTGGGTAACGCACGACCGCTGACAGACCAGCAGAAGCTGGGCGTAAGAGTGAAACAGTCCAGCCCTGACCACACACTGTCGAAATGCGTGATAAATACCCGCAACACGGGAGCTTTTAGGCGGCAGGACAAATTCACTGCACGCTTGTCGTGGAAGTTCCGAGAAGCGAGCTTCTTGCCGGGGATAGTTTACACATTTTCCAGCCCACTGTTTTTATCCTCAGCCTATAGCTGGATGTTAAAACGTTGTCTTCCATCTGGACCGTTCATAGTTTTGTAACAACTTCGTGAAGAAGCAACAGCTGGGGGTCTACGGGTAGGTCTTTCCTTTGTTATGTGACACCCTTGTCATGTCTTCCCCCCTTCAACTGAAACAAAAGGTATCGTGGATTTTCTGCTCATGTTTCACCGTAGCGAGCGAAATCCCTCCTTGTGCATTCCTTCAAAGAACATAAACACACCTAGCGGGATGTAACACTGTGTGCATGAAGTTGCTGCTTTTTACACTGTACACTGTCAACAAAACACTGTACGCTGTCAACGTCATTTGGAGGTTTACTTTCCAGATTATAATAAATTAATTAAAATGTACAGAATGGAATTAGTTTGGATCTGTGTTCCAAATGCGTTTGTAATTGCTAGGCACAGAATTAAATATACATATATCTGTTTCGAATTTCTCGGCGTGTTCACTGTGTGTGTGTGTTTTCTTATAGCAAAGCCACATCGGGCTATCTGCTGTGTCCATTGAGGAAAATCGAACCCCTGATTTTAGCGTTGTAACTCGGACAACTTGGCGCTGTGCCACCAGGGACGCGTCTTTAGCTCTTTAATTTCACGTCTGTACACCTTTAGTCAAACATTCCGCCTTATAGACCAATCCGTGGCCCGGGATGGCCAAGTGGTTAGGACGCTCGACTCGCAATCTGAGGGTTCGAATCCCCGTCACACCAAACATGCTCGCCCTTTTAGCCGTGGGTGGGTGGGGGGGGGGGGTTATAATGTGACGGTCAATCCTGCTATTCGTTGGTAAAAGAGTAGCCCCAAGAGTTGGTGGTGGGTGGTGATGACTAGCTGCCTTCCCTCTAGTCTATCACTGCTAAAT
>NW_013667924.1:100920-101530 GCF_000517525.1 Limulus polyphemus
TGTGCGCATGCACCGATAAATACAATTGTGCGCATGCACCGATAAATACAATATATATATTCTTTTATTATAAACGGAATGAATAATAACCTACGGATGTATCTATGATGGTCTATTGTAAACCTGGTGTCCACGAACGTGGCAAATAACACTACACCTTGAGAGAAGAAGGATGAGAATTTGATTAAGGTTCCTAAGGAAGAAAAGTACAGGAAATCCCTAAAATATACGAATTATGCAAATTAAAAATCATCAGTCGAATACAGATATAAGCACAAGCTTCGGGAATTTCTCTATGGCTCAAATTCTGATATTTGATGAATTAATACATTCTGAAGCCATTAATGTATATATTTTTAAAGAGGTGTTGATTCCAGCAAACATCACTTTCTATTTTGAGCCAGAATACACCCACACCTAATGTTTGTGAGCCAGAATACACCCACACCTAATGTTTGTGAGCCAGAATACACCTAAACCTAATGTTTGTGAGCCATAATACACCTAAACCTAATGTTTGTGAGCCATAATACACCCACACCTAATGTTTTGGAGCCATAATACACCCACACCTAATGTTTTGGAGCCAGAATACACCTAAACCTAAATG
>NW_013667924.1:102361-105370 GCF_000517525.1 Limulus polyphemus
TAATTGAAAATGTATAAAAGAAACATAAAGTAAAGTTTATTAGGTTCATCAGGTACTAATCACCGTATACGTAAAAAGAAATACTATTATTTTAAACGTATATATGTAATTCTATATATATATATATATATAATACGTGTCTTTCAAATTTGTTGTGTTTTTCTTTTTGAATATTGCGTAAAAATATATAGATGTTCCCGTGAGTATAAAAAACTACGTGAATCTGGTAGGAGGTAGAAAAAAATCTGTTAACGATAGAGTCTATTTAATACGTTGCGGGATTTCTATTATTAAATAGGTTTGTTTAGTCTGAATTTGGCGCAAAGCTACTCGATGGCTATCTGCGCTAACCGTTCCTAATTTAGCAGTGATAGACTAGAGGGAAGGCAGCTAGTTAAGACCAAACACCGCTGAAGGGCGAACATGTTTGGTGACGGGATTCGAACCAGCAGATTGCGAATCTAGCGCTCTGACTAGTAGGCCAAGCTAGGCCTAGATTAATTAGGCCAAGCTAGGCTTAGATTAATTAGGCCAAGCTAGGCCTAAATTAAACAAGAACTTGATATCAATTGTCAGTTCTTTCTTTCTTGTTTCAAACGTTACAGGAAGTTCACAACATTTTTAATAAACTAGAAATGATGTATTAATCACTGAATAATAATAATAAAACAAAACAAAGCGGGACTAGCTTAATATCGTGTACTCTCAAATTGAAAAAGAAAAATTAGGGAAGTGACAGCCTAGACTTATAATTAAAAATGATTATTATAGGCTTTGGTTATTACCTTTACTCCATTTTGTTTGTTTGTTTGTTTTTTGAATTTCGCGCAAAGCTACACGAGGGCTATCTGCGCTATCCGTCCCTAATTTTGCAGTGTAAGACTAGAGGGAAGGCAGCTAGTCATCACCACCCATCGCCAACTCTTGGGCTACTCTTTTAACCAACGAATAATGGGATTGACTATCACATTAAAAACGCCCCTACGGCTGAAAGGGCGAGCATGTTTGGTGTAACGGGGATTCGAATCCGCGACCCACAGATTGCGAATCGAGTGCCCTAACCACCTGGCCATGCCAGGGGCCCATTACTCCAGTTACAGAGGACAGAATACTTAATTTATTAGTCCTATTTACCCCAGCGACTATAAACACAATCTCTTGTTCTTAGGCTTAAACACTTTTAGAAACGTTTAGAACGGTAGATATGTATATACATACAAAATGTTATGTTATAATGTTATTTTTCGTCTTATTACATTTGATATTGTCATATTATGAAGGTAAATTCAGATATTATGTTATTTTTTACTTATTATTTTGTATATGCGTAAACATTTTAGTTGTACCGTGTGAAGATTACTGCTACTAAATTGGTCTATATTATCTATATGTTGTTACTTTCATTGGTTTTATTAGTTAGTGTATCCAACGTACTTACTTTTTCTTTTGATTTATTGTATATTATTATATGTTTAATATAAAAATTGTTTTACATTCTCGCTTAAAATATGTGTTTAGCACGAATCCAAATCTCCTCAGTTGGACAAACCTCGTGAGATATTATTAGGATTACGGCCGAAAATGTCGTGCATTTGAATCTTTATAAGTAGAAACGTAAGAAAAGTATATTTAATTAGGTATTCTGATGGCCAGGTTAATGTTTAGTTTCTCTCTAAGTACGTAACATACTCTGATCAGAAGTTATTATCATCTGTATAACATAATATGAATTAAATGGATCAAACATTCCTTTCATTATAGCAATAAACACATTTAGCATTTCATATTAATTTACAACTAGCCACGACCGGCAAAACATTTGCGGTAGTTTTCATGCCCTTCTCTTGAATTTTCCTTATTCTATCATTTTCACGTACTCCATTTAAGCTACGCTTTCTTACAGGCACTATGTGTTAGATGGATAAATCATGGTCTATTTGAAAAACTTTTGTGCGGTCAGACAAACAAACTCGTGTAGACGTAACTACGCATACATAACTGTATTTAATAAAACTACTCGTAAAGTAAACAATAAAGTAAAGTAATGATACTAATAATAGAGTACAGAGTATGGAACAGTTATGAACGTTCAGTGTATGACACGGTTTTATGAGTTGAAACAAAGAAACACACAAAAAAAAGGAAGAATAAAATCAGAATAAAGAAAAAAGTAGCTAAATGTGTTTATAGCAGTCTATGAAAAGAACCGAAGCTAAATTATTGCAAAGTAAAGTAAACGTAAAATTGTAATGAAGGCAAACTTAGCCGAATATGCAGAAACGTCAGAATGCGTATTCACAAAGTGATGAGGATATGGTTTTGAACGAAACAACTGCGTATACGTGTTTTAGACCTAAATAAGTCGAGAAAGCTCATAGCAATTGTATTTAATGTAATGCTATTTTTTTTAGAAAACTATAGGTGGGTTAAGTGTTGTTTGTGTGAAATACTTTGTAAGTAAAAAAACTAAAGTTTAAATCGAAGTCAGTCGTCACGTGATGACAACAACATTGTGCCATCGTGTACCATACTCGTTACATTGAAAAGTTTGACTATGCAAAAAACAGGTAAGTTGATTCTCAATAGAAACGCCAATATGCAATCCGGACTCCTCAGTCAAAGGCCTTTCTAACGATATGAGATTTATAGCGTTTGATCAAGAAATTTACAGAAACGTTCCGGACAGACAAACAAGCGTATTATTTATATAGATATATAAATGGTGTATAGGAATCGTCACTCACTCTTCAGTAAAAATAATTGAAAACGTTTCGATTGCTAAAGATTCTCCAGCAGACACACCTGAAAACGTTTCGGTTACTAAAGATTCTCCAGCAGACACACCTGAAAACGTTTCGGCTCCTAAAGACTCTCCAGTAGACACAATTGAAAATGTTTAGTTCCTAAAGACTCTCCAGTACAAACATCTGAAAACGTTTCGGTTGCTAAAGATTCTCCAGCAGACATACCTGAAAACTTTTTGGCTCCTAAATATTCTCCAGTAAACAC
>NW_013667924.1:105698-109650 GCF_000517525.1 Limulus polyphemus
TGAAAATGTTTCGGTTCCTAAAGACTCTCCAGTAGACACGATTGAAAACGTTTTAGTTCCTAAAGACTCTCTAGTAGACACATCTAAAAACGTTTCGGTTCCTAAAGACTCTCTAGTGGACATAAGTGAAAACGTTTCGCCTCCTAAAGACTCTCCAGACTCACCTTGAAAGCGTTTCGGCTCCTAAAAATAAGAAACCCCTTCTTATTAAGAAGTACAAAAAGTTAAACTGATTTTTAATATGTTTTTCTTGTTTTGCCTTTAAGGTCGATGAAACTTATGTAATACAAACTAGATTATGGAAACCAGGAAATCACATTTTATGCTAAATAAAACTGGTGACAGTTAGCATAACCGAAAAACAAAAAAGAGTCAGAAATAGTGACATCAAAGTTGAGAGGTTATAAGTTCATCTTCAACAGGTATTGTTATGTATTTGGATGACAAGATTTTTAATATGTAAAAAAATATAAACATTCACCTCAGTCCTCAGGTGTCAGTATAGTTCTAATAATAAACGTATTCTAAGTTTTGAATCGATTGGTGACAACTAAACACGAGGAAAAAATAACTCCTTTATGGACGATCCAGTGTTAACTAAAACTTTCTACAAGACTAAATATCTTTTCATTGGGTGTTTTGGATTCTTTATTTTCAACTATGATACTATTTTTTTTTTTTTTTTTTTAGGGGATGTCCCACGCTATCACCTATTTCCTACTGGGTAATTACATTTAGCTTCAGGAGTTTCTGCCAACTCGCCCCCTAGTGTGAGACTATATAACTATGTGAATGGGTGGGACTCTAAAACTTTTCAACAACGGAAATAGCCTGATACACGCCTCCTTCTTATGAATAGACCCAGTTGCTCCGCCTATGAATCTATAGAACCAATAACAACGAAAATGTCAATTCTAGAGGCAGTTACAGGATTCAAAATTTTCGATTTTTTTCCCTTGTTGTATTTGACCGATTTTTATTTCAGGTCTGTTGAGAAATTTCCAGTAATATTATTACTTAAATATTTAAAAAGATAAAGAAACAAAACAGATAAATAAATAGAGAGAATGGATAGATTGAGTGATATATATATATATATAGCGTGGTAAGTTAGAAATATTCTATAGTTGAAAACGAGGCGTAAAAATTTTAAAGTACACGATTTCTTGCTAAAAACTTAAATGTCTGACTGACTGTTGTAAATGAAAATTGTTTTCAGACCGTACCTGAAAATTATCAATAACTTTTGATCAAAGTCAATTACTCACATTGATTAGAAATAAAACGTAAGCCAGTAATTAACATAACTAGAAGTATGCGATATTATAAAATAAAAACTGGATAATCAGTTGGATATTAAGAAGTTTATAGCCATTTGCCCATGAATTTATCTTTATATTGGAACATCGCCATTTTTTTCTTTATAAAAAACAAATATTACTAAACACATCAAGGCAAATTATCAATGAAAAGTTAATGTATATTTTAATATTCAAAAGTGAGTAGAACTATTGTCAAAAGTCGTGTGTTGTAACATATTACTCAAAAGACTAACGCAAGTAACAATAGAAAATCAATGAATATTGTTGTGCTTTAAAAAGTTGTTATACTTGTTATTAAAAGTCGCGTGGAAAGTCCAAATCAAAGTGGCAATTAGAAATCAATCTTTTTTATTTGTAATTTAAAAGTGACTACAAGTGTTATTAAAAAATCCAGTTGATAAACATGTACATGAAAGACTCTTTAAATACCTGTTTTATTAGAAAAGTATCTAGAATACTATTATCTTTTCCATTAAAAGTTGATTTTAATAGTTTTGAATCGTTCAACACAGCTTCGCTAGACTTTAATTTAGGTTAATAAAAACCCAAGTCAATAAAACTTTAACCCTTCTTCAAATAAATGCCAAAAATATCAATTTTCTAAAGCAGGACATAGTTAATTTGATAAATTATAAACGCACTATCCGTAATTCATATATGCTAAACAGGAACATGTCAATATCTTATTTATGTTAACACCGTTAGATGGAGCTCTTTACCAATGTTTCTTTACTTCTCGATGATTTTGACTTCAAGCTCTCCCCAGAATATTCACAGTTTTGTCAACCTTCGTTGTTCAAAAAATAAATCTGAAGTGTAGGAATTTCAAAAGCATTTAAATAGTCAACATGTTAGTAGTATTTAAACAATCAACATGTTAGTAATATTTAAAATTAAATAGTGAACACTTTAGTGAACGCTTTATCATTTTTGAATATCAAAATAGTTCATTTAAAGGAATTGTTTGGTTTGTTATTAAGCAAAAAGATACATAATATGCTATCTGAGCTGTGTCCCCACGGGTATCAAAACCAGGTTTTTTAGTGTTACAAGCTTTCAGACTTACTACTGATCCACTTGGGGGGGGGATTTTTTGAAAGTAAGTGTTATGGTAAATCAACATGTATTGGTTTATATTTTCATTTTGAAAGTTATTTACTTCTGCCACCCCCCTAGTGGCACAGCGGTATGTCTGCGGACTTACAGCGCTAGAATATGCGTAGTGGGCAGAGCACAAATAGCCCATTGTGTAGCTTTGTGCATAAATTCAAACAAACAAACAATTATTTACTCCTGGTGTTTTAAAATAATTTTACTTCACGGTTTAATATGTCGGGCTTATAAAATAGTTAGTATTTTTTTTCGGTTTCATGAAGAGGTTGTAAATATAAAGAAATGTGTACAAAGAAATAGTTTTCTTCTTCATTTGATTGATAATACTACTAAGAAGTATTAGAGGTTTTGTATAACGTTACAATTAACGAATGCTCTAAAACTAAACATGTATTTACTATGTTTTGTCGTATACAAAGAAACATATTTTAGAATCAAAGAAAAAAGGGTTCAAACTGTCTTGATTTGTAAGATGTATCCTCAAATTCGACTTCAGTTTGTTTTTAAGCCGATATTTCGTTTCAATAGTTACTTTAAGTTTAAAGACAATGTTTCTAAAACGCATCGGTCTCATAACCATCCGCCTGGTGGTTAGGGCGCTCGACTTACAGTCTGAGGGTCGCGGGTTTGAATCCCATCACCAAACATTCTCGATCTTTCATACATGGGGCGTTATAATGAGACGTTCAATCCCACTATTGTTGGTAAAAGAGTAGTCCAAGAGTTGGTGGTGGGTGGTGATGACTAGTTACCTTCCCTCTAGTCTATACATGGGGCGTTATAATGAGACGTTCTATCCCACTATTGTTGGTAAAAGAGTAGCTCAAGAGTTGGTGGTGGGTGGTGATGACTAGTTACCTTCCCTCTAGTCTATCCTTTCTAAAGAAGGGACGGCTAGCGCAGATGGCCCTCTGGTAGCTGTGCGTGAAATTCAACAAACAAATAAATAAGCTCTTGATTATTTTTTCATTGACAAAAATCCAGAATTTAATGATTTTTAATATGCCCGATATTATTTCACTCATTGTATGTATATATGGTGCTTTGGCTATTTTTTATATATTAAAAACTATGTAAATTGAACTTATGTCGAAAGGTGAACGAAACTGAACCGATAAAGCTTAAAATAAAGCTTAGGAACAGTGCAAACCTTTAATACTTGAGCTTAACTCAGTAACTGTGGTTAATCAGAGTAAGATTAACTATGGATTTTAACCTAAGCAATAAAATTAAATATTAGCAGTTGATGAAAAAATTTTCTTTATCAGTCTATAGACAATCACTTTACGTGATAATGAATGTAAAAACCAGATATTTACAATTCAAATATGTATCGACCCACAACCAAAATAATAATAATAATAAAACGTTTCGTACCAGAAACACGAATTTTCCCCCTACCCACAACCAAAATAATAATAATAATAAAACGTTTCGTACCAGAAACACGAATTTTCCCCCTACCCACAACCAAAATAATAATAATAATAAAACGTTTCGTACCAGAAACACGAATT
>NW_013667924.1:110638-116666 GCF_000517525.1 Limulus polyphemus
TTGTAGGTTCCCAGACATGCCGCTGTGCCACGTGGGGGGGGTGGGGGTGGGGGGGGGTGGATGTAAGGCTCCTCTAATGTTAACATAACTTTATACAAATAGGTATATTTAATTCTCTAAAACGTTATTGAAAACCCGTATGATGTTTTCGTAGTAAGTATATCTATATGTGTAAACAAGTCTAGTTTGTTTGATACTAAGTAATTATTAAAAAAAATAAATGAGAAAGTAAGCATAGTTTATGTTAAATCTGTTAGTGTATCTGTTTATACAAATGGGTTATCTGCACTGGTACGCCGCTGTGATCGAACCTTAAATGTTAACGCTATAAGCCCTTAAGCTTAAAGAAACCACCATATTCCATTTAACATCATACAGAAGTGGCTCTTTTGGAATGTTTCGACTAACCTTTCGTGAAAAATCGCAAGGATAAAATAAGATCGAACTAAAATCAATCCGCGAGTTTCTGTTCTAGTCTCCCCCCCCCCCAACAACATGCTCGCCCTTTCAGCCGTGGGAACGGTCAGTCCCACTATTCGACAGTAAAAGAGCAGCCCAAGAGTTAGCGGTTAGAGTCCTTCTAGTCTATCACTGTTAAATTAGGGACAGATAGCCCTCATGTAGCTTTTCGCGAAATTTAAACCAACCCAAACTATTCTAGCTACAATGGACAAAATTTAACATACTGTGTAAGTAATGCAAAAACGTAACAAGGATTCAGTAACAGTGCAAAAAACAATTCCTGAGAGGGAGGAAGAGGTCAACGCTGAACCTGACCCTCCCTGGTCCAAAACATGGACCGAATCCCGATGATGATGAAGAAGATATAGTCCCATCGTTTGTTTGTTCTTCTTCTGCATAATACACGAAATTTTAGGAAATTATAAACGAATTCCTTCATTTTTTCAGAATAAACAAAGAGTATAATAAAGCTAAAAGTTTTATTCGTGATAGATTTAAATAAGTTAAAAAAATAGTGCGTGTAGGAATAAATTATTTATTTTTAGAAAGTATCATGCATTATGGAAGAGCTTTAAGTTGTCGCTTTCTTAACACTGATTTAAGATGTTTCTGGTCACTACCAAAAAGAATTACAACGCTAGAAACCGGGTTTCGATACCCGTGGTGGGCAGAGCACAGATAGCCCATTGTGTAGCTTTGTGCTTAACTTCAAACAAGAATAACTGAAATAAACAAAATGCAAAAGAAAATGCGAGTGATGTAATGTGATAACATATACTGATAGTTGTGAGAAAGGTTTGTTTATTTGTTTACAATAGAGCAAAACCACATCGGACAATGTCCACTGCGGGGAATCGAGCCCAGGATTTTAGCGTTGTAATTCTGTAAACTCACCGCTGTTCCACCAGGGGACTGTGAGAAAGTATTATGAGAGTTGGAAACGTTATTCTAAACGTAGAATATAAAATTGAAATTTTTAATCGAATGTCACCTGATGGGATAGATGACCAGGTCAAAAATTTCTATAACAGTCTGTAGTTTTGAAATGCTGACAAAAAGAAAGAAAACCAGCCAACAGCTCTTGCTTCCGAAACTACTTTGTCTGACTCTTTAGATCGAATAGGACGACTGACTGTCACTTTTATAACATAACATAAGAACAATAAGGGACCATCTGGTCCTTTAAAACTGTCCCTACACACCCACTCTTGAGAAAAGTAAAACCTTATGTTCACCCTTTACTTTTAAGGAAATTATTTATTGATTTTTTAAACTCTTGGAAAATGCTGGCCTCCACATCTCTGCTGACGGCAACTCATTCCATAAGCTAGTTACCGAGTTAGAAAAAAAAAAGTCTTAACTTGAGCCTAGCCTGTCTTTTTTATTCAAATCTTGAACATGTAACCTGTCGTCTTATATTATCTACAATATATATATATATCACACATACACAAACAAGTCTTTTATCCTATAGATCATCAGGTTAATCTGATGACTTTTTGACCTCCCCCACCCCGAATATTATAAACTTCAATAAGACTACTTCTTAGTCTTTTTTTTTCTTAAGAGAAAATAATTATGACATCTTTTCGTTTACCCATAAGACGTACATTACGTTTCCGGAATCATCCTCCTAGTCCTCCTTCACATCCTTTCCAATAAGTCAATAATCATTTCTTACTTTATACAGTATTCTAAGTGAGGCCTAGTTGGTGATTTGTATAAATAGACAATCACCTCTATTGAACTGCAATAATTAGATCTAGAAATGTAAATTAAAATTCTGTTAGCTTTACTAGTGGAAACAGTTCACGTCTTGAGTAACTTATTCACCACTATGCCAAGATCCTTTTCTTCAGTAATGCTGTTGAGTAGGTTCCCGTTTACATTACACGTATGATCTAAATTATAATAATTCAAACGCATTTACCATGGTTGTTTGTTTGTTTTTACAGCAAAGCCACATTGGGGTATCTGCTGTGTCCACCGCGGGGAATCGAACCCCGGATTTTAGAGTTGCAAGTCAGTAGGCTTACCGCTGTCCCACCTGGGGATGCATTATCATGCATTTACTATTATTAAACATCATTTACCAAATATTTGTCCAACAAACCAATTAAACCAAGTCATCCTTATAAAAACATTACCCAAAGATCCTCAGTGCAGCCAGAGATTCCCCAAATTTTAATATCGTTAGCAAACGTTACTAATTATTTACCCATAAATATGAAAAAAAAATGCATTGATTCAAGCACTGACCTCAGAGGCACTCAATTACTAGCAAGGGTCCAGTTTGAATGGACTCAATTAATAACAACTATTTTACAATTCAGTTAACTAGACTTTTCACCAACTCTTATCGATGTGATTTTCTTTGTTCATCTTGCGTGTGACACTTTATTGAAATATTTTTAAGAATCTATGCATTCCAAGTAAACACCCGTTCCATCATCCAAATAACTAGTAACATCCTAATATCCGGGGAAAACAACAATGTCTGCTTCTGGTGCTTTACATATATATATCTAATCTCTCAATCACTGTACTTACCACTAGGGGATTAATGATTCATACCACTCCCAATATTTTACAGAGGATGCTCAGTATCAGGAGTATTGCTGACCTATATATGAATATATAGCAAAACATAACATCTAATAATGCAATAATCATTCTTCCCCAACTACATCCACATCTAAAATTAAATTTCTCTGGTTGGTCCTCTGACCATTTAGTATAGGAAACCATTTTGATTAACTTCAAAAAAAACCTCTCCTCTCTCCCCTCACTCTTTGACTCCATACAATCACAATCAATATGTCTTTAGCACAACTTCTCATAATTATTGCATCAGTATCCTTGTTAGTAAGAACCCTGAAAAAATTCAATTTGGCTTTAGCTGTTTGATCAGACAATTTACAACTAAAATTTTTCTATCATTGAAACTTCTCTGTGAGGTCCAACTTTGAATTTTTGTGTCTTCATTCCCAATAGGATGCAGTTCATCCCTTATATTATAAGCCATTCCATATCCGCTTTTCAAAAGTGTATCACTATTAAATAACTTATAACCCGAAATTTCAAAGTAATTCCTATTATTAATATTCCTCAAATCTAACCAAGTTTCTGTAATTCTCGTTCTATCAGTCTTCCATTTCGAGTTGAGTCCGAAGCCCATCCATTATATTCTGAACTCTCCTAACATTAAAATAGTCGCAACTAAGCTTGTTCTTGAATTTGCTGTTTTGTTTAAGCATAAAAGACTTATCCTTCACTTATTCCTAACTTATCCAACTTGTTTCGCATTAAATTTAATTTTCCTATCATTCACTAGCTACCATATAAATTCGTTTATTCGCAAACTTCCTCATCTCTATGCAAGTTGAATTTAAACTGTTTTTAATACTGTTTTTTTTTTATGTGGGGGAGGAGGTTAATGACTTTTACAGGCACGTGCTTTAACCTCCGTTCGAAGGGGTTCGGCCGAGCCTTTATTTTTGGGATGTAAAAAAATTATACTTATATAGTTATAGAGCAGCTGCTTATGGTAGTTAACGTTTTCTACATAGTCTACATTCTTCTGATGAAACGTTAGCATGTCCTCAGACCCCTGTAGCATTAGCATGTTTTCATGCTGATTTTGCATCACTCAATATGTTACACTGTGTAGGTTTGTGCTTAATAACACACAACAACTTCGCACAATATGTGTTGGCTTTTGATCTCACAAATAAGACCCCCCCCCTTTCAAACATTCTGGGTACGGGTTTGATTTTATAGTTTATAGATTAAATTGTAGATAAATATAACACTAAAATCTCCTATTAATTATTACTGGTAGCATATAATTACTAGCACCGTAACTACAGATGTACACATCTAGTTAAATTTAATTCGAATTGTTAATTCTAAATAAAGAAGCTACCAAGTAATTGTCGAAAACCACAACTTTGATTCTTAGTTTAAATCAGTTCTCCTTCTTATTTAGTTTTTAGCTATCGCTTTTTTTCAGTTTAATAATTGTGGTATTTGTTGGACTCTGGTATTGGACCCCGATCTTTAGTATTACATTCACCGAGTCGCTAAGAGGGAAATAAATTCTTATGATCAAGAATCTTAAAACAAAAAGTGCAGTTAGGCCTAATTCTACTACAAGGAGCTTAGATGTTGTTGTTCAAAATGGGGAAAGAACTAAAAACGAAAAGTAAATGTATTAAATATTATCTCTTTCACTTATACGAAGTAATAAAAAATCACAAGTCTGAACAAGAATTGATAGATAGACACGCTTGTTTTGTTTCTTATAACTGATGATAAAGTAAATGTATGTGTTTTCTGCTTACTTACAATACTTGAAGTAATTACGGAGAGTATTCTCCTAAACGCGAGTAAATAAACCTGATAAATTAGTTTCATTATCATATTTTTAAAGTTATTAATGAAAAGAAGTTAGAAGATGATTTATTTGTATGTTATTTCTGAACTTCAAAGTATTTTTTCTTAATTTTTTCTCCATCTATTGAGAGATAACTGAACTTCCAAGTATTTTTTTCTCCATCTATTGAGAGATAACTGAACTTCCATGTAATTTTTCTCCATCTATTGAGAGATAACAGTACTTCCAAGTATTTTTTCTTAATTCTTTCTCCATCTATTGAGAGATAACTGAACTTCCATGTAATTTTTCCCCATCTATTGAGAGATAACTGAACTTCCAAGTATTTTTTCATAATTTTTTCTCCATCTATACCAAGTATTTTTTCTCCATCTATTGAGAGATAACTATACTTCCAAGTATTTTTTCTCCATCTATCGAGAGATAACTGAACTTCCTAGTATTTTCTTTATTATTTGTTTCTCCATTTATTGAGAGATAACTGAACTTCCAAGTATATTTTCTCCATCCATTGAGATAACTGAACTTCCAAGTATATTTTCTCCATCTATTGAGAGATAACTGATCTTCCAAATATTTTTCTCCATCTATTGAGAGATAACTGAACTTCCAAGTATTTTTCTCCATCTATTGAGAGATAACTGAACTTCCAATTATTTTTCCTTATTATTTGTTTGTCCATCTATTGAGAGATAACTGAACTCCCAAGTATTTTTCCTTATTATTTGTTTCTCCATCTATTGAGAGATAACTGAACTTCCAAGTATTTTCTTTATTATTTGTTTCTCCATCTATTGAGAGATAACTGAACTTCCAAGCATTTTTTCTTAATTTTTTTCCATCTATTGAGAGATAACTGAACTTCCAAGTACTTTTCTCCGTCTATTGAGAGATAACTGAGCATCCAAGTATTTTTCCTTATTATTTGTTTCTCCATCTATTGAGAGATAACCGAACTTCCAAGTATTTTTTCTTAATTTTCTCTCCATCTATTGAGAGATAACTGAACTTCTAAGTACTTTTCTTCGTCTATTGAGAGATAACTGAAGATCCAAGTATTTTTCTACATCTATTGAGAGATAACTGAACTTCCAAGTATTTTTCCTTATTATCTGTTTCTCCATCTATTGAGAGATAACTGAACTTCCAAGTATTTTTTCCATATCTATT
>NW_013667924.1:117084-119672 GCF_000517525.1 Limulus polyphemus
TATTTGAAAGAAAGAAGACCGCTATATAATGTCTTGATTTGATGATTAAGAAACTGGTGTTATTAAACTGAGACATCAATAATTTGTATACAGATCGTTCACTTGCAAAGATACTTCGGGTACTTGATACATTAGATATTAATTTAATTGATTCTTTATTTATTTACTTATTTTTAGCGAAATTGGTTTGTCAGATATCATTGTTGTGAAGTAAAAAGTCCCAAACTGTCGTAATTAACATAAAAAACAACATTATGTGCTGCCATCTAGCTACGGTAACCAAAATTATTATGAAATGTAGAAGTAATTCTCCTGAGTAGTGGTTTTCCTTTTTGTTATTTTCTCAGAAAAACGCGAGTAATAGGAGAAGATAATAACATCGCTCTTATATACAAATCGGGTGGGCAATTTTTTCACATCTTGCCTATCTGTCAGGCAAAGTAATTTTCATCATAACATTAAAAATACTTTTGTGCATCAGAAAATTTCGAACTTTCATATGCGAAATTTTTATAATGTCGAAATAATTACCAAACGTTTCCTAATAGAAAACTTTATATCTTATATATTGTTTTCAGTAATCAATTTCTGTTTGGGTCCGGAAAATTTGAACGACCTCGCAACCATCATTAAAAATTATGAAATAAACATAAATTAAGCATCTTTCATTTTGGAATGAACACAAAGGGATTTGAATTGATAGTTATTGGACGAGCATCAGGACGTGTTTGTTGTGCAAATATAAGGTAGTGACAGTACTTACTTCTATTGTACTTTAAGTAAAGGTTCTTAATAATAGTTCAGTACAGTCTCCAAATATTGAGAGATAACCGAACTTCTAAGTATTTCTTACTTAATTTTTTTATCCATCTATTGAGAAATAACTGAACTTCCAAATATTTTTTCTTATTTTTTTTCTCCGTCTATTGAGAGATAACTGAACTTTCAAGTATTTTTTCTTAATTTTTTCTCCATCTATTGAGACAGGGGTCACCAAACTACGACCTGCGGGTCAGATCCGGCCTGCGAGGTCAGCTCATCCGGCCTGCCGCTGCACTGTGCCACAAATGAGCTAAAACATAATTATTTATATGGAAATATCATAGATTGTAGATAAACTTACTATGTAGAAAAATTAAAATAAGTGTAAATAAAAATGTCCAAATTTGTCCAATCTGATTTTTGCATCTGACAGTAATATAAGTTTTAGGAAAATCAGTGAAATAAACAATTCGGTGACTTTTTGCGACTTTGGATATCGGAGCGCTTTTTGTGTAAATACCAGCAATGAGAGTTCATTCCTACAGTCGCCTCTGCGTGTATTGTTGTAAGACGATACAATGCTTACAGGCAGTTGATACAAGTAGTGTGACGAGTGTGCGCATGGTTACACAACTTTATGATAGAGAATACATGTGCGCATATTGTGTGTGCTTCTAGGTATATTTGTGTGTTGTACATATGTGTTTATATATTTATATTTAAATCTGGAACACTGGTTTAATACACTGATTAAACCCGAACAGGCGACTTTTTGCGACTTTGGATATCAGAGCACTTGCAAAGTACTTGCAATGAACTTTCCAAGAAAAGCGATTACGAGCCTGCTGCAGCGATCGTGTTTTAACTTGCATTGCCGTGTTTAAACCGGTTTCAAGAGTGCCGTATCTAAAAGGGACTGACTTCAGTAAATTATGTGATATATTTTGCATATTTGAGTGTTGAAAGAGCTCACAAGATGTAAGCATCTAATATTTTCAAACTTTGATATTTATTTAAGCCCTATATTTTAATTGCTATACACAAAAAACGACTTAATTAAATTAACGAAGATTTTAATTAAATTAGTATCAAATTCTTAATACTATATTTGGTTATTAAGATTCTTAATATTTTTATTAAATATGATCTTAATTATTTTTTATGAAGCTCTTCTAATTAACTTGCCCCCGAGTGGCACAGCGGTATGTCTGCGGACTTACAACGCTAGAAACCGGGTTTCGATACCCGTGGTGGGCAGAGCACAGATAGCCTTTGTGTAGCTTTGTGCATAATTAAAAACAAACAAACAAACTCAAATTAACTTACATAATAAATTTTCAATATCTTGGCAAATTATAAAAATTGCTTAATCAAATAACTTATCGGGAAAAAACTTTTAAACCAATTACGTAACAACGTAATTTCATGTCATGAATTATTTACATTTAGTTTGTCATGTTTATATACATGTCAAAAAATTTTTGAAAAATTATTATTTTTCTAAAACTTTTTTGGTAGACTATTCAATGTGTAAGTAAACAATTGTTTTTAATTTTTAGATCCTGTTTTCTTCACCCATCGTTATGGCTACTAAAAAAAAGAAAGTAAATGCTGAGTGTCGCCTTTTCAATGAAGAATGAGGAGAAAAGTACTTCTTTGTAGAAACAAACAACCAGAAAGCTAGTTGCATGAGATGACAGAGCGAGGAAAACCGTTTACTAACGGCAACTTCATCAAAGAGTGTATGATGGAAGCAGCAAATGACTTGTGTCCTGAGAAAGCCGATTTGTTTGGAAGTATCAGCATTTCAGCAAGTTCAGTTGTGC
>NW_013667924.1:120672-129589 GCF_000517525.1 Limulus polyphemus
AAACGTTTGGTGACCCCCTGCTCTAGTCTATTAATTCAAAATTAGGGAACGGTAACACAGATAACCCTCGAGTAGTCTTGCGTGAAAATTCAACAAATAAACGAACAACAGCCAAAACAATCTTTACAAAGAAATGAATATTTTCTTTGTTTACCATTTTTAAAATTTTACATATTGGTTATATCACATTCAAAGGTTAAAACCAAGTTTTGTGTTATAACTTAAGTACTAATATGGTTATAATTAAAATTATTTGCAACATCAATCCAGCTGACTGTATTTTTGTGCTCCAAGCAGCAACAATACATCACACACATGTAGATGTATATATATACAGAGTTACTCCTTTATCTATTTTCTATTTCAGTTTATTCATTTAATAAACCATTGACGAAATTATAATAGTTTTGTGAAAACTTAAGAAAATGTACCTAAATTTAACCAAATGATATGATGTCATTGCAATCTAGTTCAAACCAAATCACTTAATATTTGGTGTCATCATCTCGTGTATGTGGCTCTGATATTTAGAACAAGATATCAAACGATTTGCAATAATCAGGTTCAATGATTTTGATTCAAGACCAAGAAGTTAATTATGCTGATTAAACAGAAAACATTTAATGGTAAATTATTCTTCGTTTTTTATGTCAAAAAGTATATCTAACATTTAAAATCTTCTTTTATCATCGAACACTGAGATCAAAGGAAATTTGAAAGAAAATCTATGGCAGCAAATTATTTCCAGAACGGGAAATGAATAATTTCATTCTTCAAGAATATAACCAATAATTGTAAACTTACTCGTGAATTACAAGTGCCCGCTGCCTCGAAAGATTGTTTTAACTTATTTTTACATTAGCTGTTTAAAGTTCCTTAATGTATATAGGCTCATGTTACGGGATTAACCGTAACATTATAACGTCCCCATGGCTGAATAGGGCGAGCATGTTTGGTGGAACGGGAATTCGAACCCGCGACCCTCAGATTACGAGTCGAGCGCACTAACCACCTGGCCAATTATGTAGGAATTAAATATTCTTTAGAATTATTAGCTTATTCATTTATCTTCTAAAAATCATTTCCAATTACACCAACTTAATTATTTCCGAATCTTATTAACAAAAGTAACTTGTATCAATAGCTATCCACTGGTTTACATTAAAAATATTTTTAGTAGCAGTATAAATGTGTTTCGGAAGATAATTAAAATCTTTAAATCAATGTAGAATCATATTTTTCAACTTCGCTATAAACAACCTTACGTATTTTCAATTTTTTTAAGGTAGTGAAATTAAAGCATATTGTTTATTTTTTAGAATTTCACGATGCAATATATTTATTGTCGCTTGTTATGTATATTTCAAGATAATATTTTACTCTTCACTAGAGTGCGCTCTAGTTCTATTTGGTAGTTACTACAACTTGCAAGCAGAAGAGAATGTGAGTAGGCTAAGCGATCGATGTATTTTTTTTGTAAGAAGTTTATAATATTAATTATTATAAATAGTTTGCTATAACTTCTATTCAACCCAAGTACTTTTTCATTTATTTAACTTAATTTTCTAATAAAAATATTTATAATGTTTTGGTGTAAGTTCCAAATGTTATATTTGGCTACATTTTGGATTCTATCATCAGTGTCAGTTGTAAAATTTGAACTTTGGAGAAATGCAAGTGTAACTTCACGATTATTAAACTTTTAAAGTATAATATTAATAATTAATATAATACTAAAGCTAGTAACCAAAGGCAGTAGTTGTACTAGTAAAAATACTAAATCGAGTTTGATTTTTGTTCATCACACAAGTCAACTTTTACTAAAAGTAAAAGTCATACTCACAACATGTACATGAATATATGATTACTAAAAAACTAAAAATTTTAGTAATCATATATTTATATATATGTTGTGAGTGTGACTTGAAAGTTTAATGTATTAATATGTTAAACTTTAAAGCATTATGTGAATGAGAACTGATAGTGATAGTTTCAATTACACCTACAGTTTTTACATAACCATAACTTGTAAGTTGTACAAGTAAGCTGTTGGCGTTGTAAACTGTAACCAAGAGAATTCATTTCAAATGGCATGATGATCATGATGGCTATAAGTATAACAAGTATAAGTATAACCTGAAGCAAAATACGAAGTGTAAATAGCCATGCATATTAATAGTTAGAATAGTATGAGTTATTTATTATTCTTATGCAGATTACAAATATTTCATCATTATTTATACAAAACAGTGTAGAGGTGAAGGCAATTTTTCTAAAAATTGAAATATGATAAAAGAAAGCCAGTATGAGTTAACCGAGGGGAAATTTTGATTTACTAATCTGTTAAATTTTGGATGTTACTTGGTATACTTAGGTTCTCATAAAATATTGGATAAGGTGCCAAACAGAAGGTCATCAAAAAACAAAAACACATTATTAAAGGTTAGGGAAAATTATTTAATTGTATTGTAGAGTAGTTGGATAACAAATAGCAAACAGTTGTTATTAATGAGAGTCCAGTTAATCTGTATCTTGTTACTATTGGAGTGCCTCATG
This sequence comes from Limulus polyphemus, assembly GCF_000517525.1. NCBI lineage: Eukaryota > Metazoa > Arthropoda > Merostomata > Xiphosura > Limulidae > Limulus > Limulus polyphemus. The sequence continues at coordinate 123,229 of NW_013667924.1, forward strand.
GATCAGTGCTTGGGCCCAAAGATTTTGTTATTTCTGTTAGTAATATTGTTAGAGGAAAAATTATTTAACCAATAAAATTTGTAAAGAAATTAAACTCCTGAATATTTCTAACTGTATTGAACATAGTATATAAACTTAGTATTCCAAGAATTGTTTAATCTTGAGGTCTAAGTTCAAGGGAGGCCCAGTTCAGTCTATACTTTGATCAACTTGTGTTATTGGGTTATACTAGTTTGGAGAATTCTACTCCTCATCAGTAACCCTGAACACAAGTTAATCAAAGAGAGATAAGCTGGACCTATGTCATAGTGAAAAGTGTCAACCATAATGTGAAGAACTGAATAGTGGCCAATGACACATTTTCTTCTCTTCACCTATCCAATGCATAGGCTTTTCTCATAGTGACTACAAAGCACATTCGCACCAACAATATGGTTGTATTGAACATGTTGAGTTACTACAGTACGACTTGAATCAGTTTATTTGGCAAGAAATCTTTATAGTAAGTGCAAGATAATACATTTGGGTTATAATAATTTGTATCTTGGAATAGTGATAGACAAGTCATTAAAACAATCGGGTTATTTGTTAGTAGTAAAGTGAATAGAATATTTGAATGTATTTATTGACAAATTTTACATTGCAAAAGAGGTAATTATCTCCACATGCAAGTAACTAATTAGGCTTCATTTGGACTACTGTGTACAAATTTGGTCTCCTTTTATAAGAAAGGATACTGACTTATTGGGAAGATTTTGAGGAAGGCTACTAAGGTGATTTTGGAAATATATTTTCTCTTGATGAGAAAAGAGTAAAAGGTGATCTTATTGAAGTTTACGAGATGATTTAGGGGAACAGTAGATTAAATAACCCTGATTTATTTGTGCTTTCTTCTGAATACAATAAAATGTAAGGAATCAAGTTTAAGATTTAGTTAAGTTCCAATAAAGACAGTTTTATTTTTATAAAAGAGTGATTGGTTTATGGACAGAGTTGCTGTCAGCAATAGTGGTGGCCAGCTCTTTACAAGGGTTTAAAAGGGGAATTAATAATTTCCTAATAATAATCCAGACCTAAACTTTTTTGACGTATCGTATTGATAGAAGAGATTATCATTAGTGCAGTGTACTGAAAAGTAACAAATCTTAACAGCTACACACTACAAATATGCTAGATATGCTTCTTGAACTACATACAATCTACATTGGTTATACCCTTTACTGTAGAATTTATATAAGTTTACAAAGTTGAAATCTGATGAGAACATTTATTATGCATCAATAAATATAGATTGAAGAACTATTGTGATACACGATGCTGTACATGTGTCTACAACAAACAATTATGGTGTTCAAGTTTGTGTTGCCTTTATTTAACATTCTTTCAAATAATATTTAGACACCAAGTAATGCATTTATTTTATCCTAAGTATCTTGTATACTTCATTGTATAATTATGGGAGATTTTAGTTTCAGGCATATAGATTAGAAAATCATTTCAATTTAAATGTTAGTCAAACCATGAGGGAGACAGGGTTTTAGAAACTGTTCAGAATGGTTTTCTTCACCAATTGGTCAGAGAAGGTACTAGAAGTAATGCTATTTTAGCTTTATTGTGAATTCTAACACAGAAAAAAATGAATATTGGTGAACATCTGGGTGCAACTGATCATTGCACAGTTAGGTTTTATGTTTTGCTGTTATGTGGAGATAAATAATGAGATAATAAAATCAATTTTTGATAGTATGAGAATAGAATTATCTGTTGTGAATTGGGCAGATTGATGAATTGAAAATAAATTTTCAAATATTCAAGATGCGCATGTTCCTGAAAAGGAAAAAGGATGGTTGTAAAGGAGATTTAAGGATTGGATATGTGAGCCACTTGTTATTATTATTTGCAAGTTTTTGAACAGAGGAAGGTGCCAGAAGGTTAGGGGAATTTGGCTAACGTTACTCCTCTTTTTAAGGGATAAAAATTGTCCCAGTAATTATAGACTAGTTTTTAGAAAGAAGTATTAGCAATACGAACTACATAATTGAGAATATTTAATTTAAAACTTGTAGAAAGGTATCACTCGTTTTACACGTTGGTAAGCCTTTAAGAACCAAAAGGTAATGAGAGAAAGTATAAATATAAAAATGCATTTAAATAATTATTTTTCCAATCCATTAAACTGCAGTTCGTCTATAATTGCTTTTGGTAAAAATTATAAATCTAAGCTATGTAAATTTATGTATAGTGCAATTACTAGCCAGTAGATGGCAGTCGCTGAATTTAAGAAAAATACAACTACTTGACTACTCTTTCATGCCTTCCACAGATATATAATGTGCAGATAATAACAAAGGCATTCATATTCGAGATTAGATGGTATATTCAAATTTTACTTACTTCGGGGAAAATACAAATTAAATATGCTGTTGAATTGACACATCCATCCTCATCTTATGAAAACGAAGACGTTTTATTTCCCCAAGTCGAACGTTTTGGGATATTTATTTCCGTCATAATTTTATTTTAAATATAAATGAACTTTTCAGTGCATTCCTTAATTCACCACACGGTAGTACTGTTGATTTCTTAATGTTTTCACGCTCTGAAATATTCGATTTTTACTTCATTTTACAACCAATAAAGACATTATAATACGTCTTGTTTTCAGACATTACTGACCGTGGAATACGTGTATTACGAAACGTTCATTTCCTGTGATTTTCGTCCTAATCTTTGTCTTCATTAGTTGACTTTAATTTCCTCCCCATGAATCAATTGCCAATGATTTAGGTCCTGTCCCACCAAGTGGTCTCCACTTCTTCCTGCTTCGTTCTCTGAGTCATGTTGAAAGTGAATAGAATCCTCATTTGTTGGACAAATAAAATGCTGTCAATCCAAGGATGCATGGTTCGCGACCCCTTTTCACACACACACACACACAAAATATGCTCCACATTTTGGGTATATAAATGCGTTATAAGAATGACTGTAAAATCCTATTACTTGACTCAAGTAGCCGAAGAGTTAGTGCTGTATTTTGTTAGATAGCTGCCCTCTAGTCTATAAGCTCAAAGTTATGGAACACTTTGTTCAGATAACTCGTGTAGCTTTGCGCGAAATTCTGGAACAGCCAACCAACCCCTCAAACCCAGTAAGTAAAATGATGCATGGTTATAACTTGTGTATTTACAAAAATAACGTGTTTTTAGATGCAAAGATGAAATTAACACCTTTAAAATAAAATATTTAATGTATGAATACATTGGTTTCTGTCAGCAGTATGACATAATAAACCAGATATTATTGATGCTATTGAATTTTCGGTTGTTATGGTATCTTTAGTTGGTAGTTATTAGTATTCTATATTTTTTAAGACATTAAAAAAATCACTTATAATTATTTGCACATGACATTGTGATGCAAGTTAACCTCCCTTCCTCCAGTGGGTCAGCGACAAGTATGAAGACTTCTAGAGCTAAAAAATCGGATTTCGATACCCGTGATAAGTTGTTTTTTTTTTCTCGTAAAACACTGGTGACGCATACAAATAAAGCAAATTATTTCCTGGCCCAAGAAACTTCTTTTGGCCAAAATGTTGTTCTCTGTTTGAAAGGATTCGCAGGATTAGATTTGGTACGATTTGATCCTTTTCCTGTAAAGGTGTTTTACCACCTTCAGTACGATTTGATCCTTTTCTTGTAAAGGTGTTTCATCACCTCCAGAATGATTTGATCCTTTTCCTGTAAACGTTTTTTACTACCTTCGGTACAATTTGATCCACCAGCTTTGAAAATGTCGTTGTGTGAGGGGCGGGACGAGAATGATATTGGTACTTCAATATTTAAACTCACAAGAAGAGGGGATACGAGGGAGCCCCCCTGTCTGGCTATAAGAGTGCCTTTTGTGCCAAGCCGAAACTCTATTAAGTTGTCGGAACGCAGGTACAACATTATTTGAGAACTGGTGTTTTAAAATGTTGACATCTGTTCAAAGATTCTTCCGGCAGAAATGCATGGCCCAGTGGTCAGGTCGCTCTATTCTCAATCTGCGTGTCGCGAGTTCGAATCTCCTCACCGAATATGTTCGCCCTTTCAGCCGTGGGAGCGTTATATTGTTACGGTTAATCCCAATTTTCATTTCTATAAAGTAGTCCAAAAATTCCATAGGTAATTCAAGCAATTTGTTCGCATATAGTAGTGTTTTCTTATTTTTTTTTCTTTTTCATAATTGGTTCCCCTTATAAAAAAATTGCTGAGACCGCGTGGTTCGCTCTCACGGTAAAAGAAATGAGTTTCTAGTTTTATATAATTCATTGTGGTCACTCAAGTTCAATGTGTTTGTAACTAGTAAAATATAAAACTTGGGTGTTTACGTATTGTAAACTAAAGTTCCAAATGTCGACTGCAAGCGTACATGTATGTATGTGTGTGTGTATGCGTTTATTATTAATCTTGGCTCTGCCGCCAATTTTTACAGCTAATGTTAGAATTTATTTCTATAGGTCCGTGTGTGTGTGTGTGTTTCTATGCGTCTGTGGCTTCTTTAAATGCGAGTAAATGCACACGTCTTCCATTAGTTTACTCATTTACAACGCAAAAATCCGGGGTTCGATTCCTCCACCCCTGGTGGACAGACCTCAAAGTAGCCTTTGGTGTAGCTTTGAGCTACAAACATAGCCATCTGGTGAATGGGGTAAAAAAAATCGTTCACTGTGTGGTGGTCACCATACAGGAGATGAATTGTCTTTCACTGTCTTGTCACATTGAAATATTTTGTATTCATGAAGTTCGTGTAATTACCCTAAACATAATTCGTTTCTCTCTTCTTAACGAGTGTAAATTAAGTCTTTAAGTTGCTTAATTTCCCCTTTTGGAGTTAAGCTCGTGTTTTATATAATTGAAAGACGACATTATGTTGATAAGACTCTAGTAGACATCCCGAATCTGCGCGACCCCATGTGTTCGAAAGTTTTTTTGAACACGCCACACAGCCAAACTCTCGACTCCGGGTTTGAGAACCACTGCTGTATATATTTCAGTGACTAACTAAAGTTTGAATTGATCAGTGTTAAGAAGGTTTATTTTAAGAATTGCCCTACTTCAGTGAGTGTGATATTCTCAAGTGTACCGATTTTAGGATCAGTAGAATAACGGGAGGTTCGACAGAAAATGTTTCACTGACTAGAAGTGAATTTTTTTAATTTGAAGAATGAAAGAGACTAGACAGAATGAGTAATATAATGAAACAGTTTTTATACACAGAACAAAACACGAGAGCTTATGAGTGTGTATTTGTGCTTTAGGGACAACACAAAGCAAAACACGAAGTTTACGAGTGTGTATTTGTGCATTAGGGACAACACAAAGCAAAACACGAAGTTTACGAGTGTGTATTTGTGCACTAGGAAGAACATATAGCAAAACATGAAGTTTATGTGTGTGTATGTGTGCGCTAGGGACAACGCCGTTATTGTAAATCTGGAGAAGTGTTGAATTGTTTCAGTTTAAGAAAAAAAAGCATTGTATACACGAAACAATAACGCTATTCTTCCCAGGGCGTGTGCGCTACAGAGCCACTGTTGGTCATTCTTATTGAATAATATAGGAAGTTACATCTTCAAGGAATTATTTGACCAGTCAGTAGAAAAGATCGCTTTTTATTTTAATGTGGTGTGTTCATCTTTGGAGAAATCTTTCCTACGAGAAAGCACATGTGATACTTCAGGTGAATGAACCAGAACAATGGGTATCTTGGGTGAAGGGAACTTAGCCACATTCCTCGACTAATATTTTTACTTAAAACTGCATACGTGTGTATGTATAAACATTTCTGAAAATTTTCACACTAAATGAGGAAGTAGAAAACACGTAGTATGCCTGCATTGTATAGGAGATTAAAGATTTACATGCATTTTTTTTTTTACTGAAATTTATATTGAGCAGGTGCACACAAGATGTGCACTTACTAGTTATTGTGTATGCTCATATGGAAGCAAATTGATATGGTTTGTTTATTACAGGTGGTGGTAGCAAACTGATAAGAATTGTTTATTACAGGTGGTGATGGAAGCAAACTGATAGGATTTGTTTATTACAGGTGGTGGTGGTAGCAAATTGATAGGGTTTGTTTATTACAGGTGGTGGTGATGGGAGCAAATTGATAGGATTTGTTTATTACAGGTGGTGGTGATGGGAGCAAATTGATAGGGTTTGTTTATTACAGGTGGTGATGGGAGCACATTGATAGGGTTTGTTTATTACAAGTGGTGGTGCTAGCAAACTGATAGGATTTGTTTATTACAGGTGGTGGTGATGGGAGCAAATTGATAGGGTTTGTTTATTACTAGTGAGGATGAGAGCAAACT
>NW_013667924.1:129599-163220 GCF_000517525.1 Limulus polyphemus
ATTTGTTTATTACAGGTGGTGGTGATGGGAGCAAATTGATAGGATTTGTTTATTACAGGTGGTGGTGATGGGAGCAAATTGATAGGGTTTGTTTATTACTAGTGAGGATGAGAGCAAACTGATAGGATTTGTTTATTACAGGTGGTGGTGATGGAAGCAAATTGATAGGGTTTGTTTATTACAGGTGGTGGTGATGGGAGCAAATTGATAGGGTTTGTTTATTACTAGTGAGGATGAGAGCAAACTGATAGGATTTGTTTATTACAGGTGGTGGTGATGGAAGCAAATTGATGGGGTTTGTTTATTACAGGTGGTGGTGGTAGCAAACTGATTGGATATGTTTATCATGTTTATCCATTGAAAAGCGTTCGAGTTTATTACAATATTTTATATTGTCTTATATAAAAGGGAGACCCTCCCCCCCACACAGCCTCATCTCCAGAAAAATTTATTTCTTTGTGGACGTGTCTCTCCTATTCATAAAAAAAAAATTGATTCAGTACTTTCAGAGTTCTCTAACCGTCACGTAGAAAAACTCGCTAGTCACGTGCAAAAAAATCAAGCATTTGAAGTACTTGCTTTATAAAGAACAAAAAAAAAGGTGGTATCACCCGCGAAATTAAAGCACGTCTGTTTCTCCACGTTCTTTAAAATGTTTCAGACACTGTAGTATTTTATTACGTATGGTATTGGGAAGAGTTCGAATGTAACGTCTGTGGATGGAAAGTTCGCGAGAAGAAATATACAGTATATCTGGAAATCATAGTAACAAAATTTCAGATGAAAACGAGAACGTCGAACCATTGCTATTATTAAGGGTGTAGCAGGGGCCTTAACCACGTGTAACCGTACAGAGCAGCGGGCCTTGAGGGTCCTGTGCCGAACCGTAACTTCCAAAATCTGCAAAAAAGTCTCAATCTAAGTGACATTTACTCGTTTCTCTAGCCAAAATAAATTCAAGATTTCTTGGCGACATCCACTTTCCAGTTCTCGTTTTGAATGGTCACGTGTGTCACTTTTCTTTAAATATTCTTATCACACTTCTTAATTATTAAACTTAAAACGTGTTTACCAAAAAAACAGAGTTCTTTTCTGCACGTATAGTTGTAAATACCGGTTTTCGCCATCTTTCGCCGATATATATATATAAACGTTACAGGCGATATTTGATACCCATTGTTTAATTCTCGTATTGTGACATTCTCAATCGCCATTTCCAGGGCGATCCACAATGATCCCTCTAGTGAAGACGTTAAAGGTAAATTCTGTAATATTTCACAGACACGCTTTTTTATAAGGACTTTTTATGTGATACTTTTATAATGGTAGTGGACGCTTTGACATTTGTAATGTAAGACTGATTCAGTAGTTATACTTAACCATGAATTCGCTTTCCTTTATTGGTGGGGGTGGGAGAGAGATATTCGTTGTGCCTCATCCTGTATATCGATGATATCTTTTCTAATATTATTAAACGCAACATTTTTATGCTTGAAAATTGTATGGCATTTTAGACACAAAATGGAGATGAAGCAAATGCATTTTTTTTGTTAAATTAGTATTTAGAGATGAGTGAAGATACACGTTGATTCTTTTGGATGCCTTTCGCTTTAGTATAGTTAATCTTTTCTGGCCAGAGGAAGTTCTAAGTGAGCTTGTTGTGTATCATCAATTTGAATGAGATAATTTTTCGTTTCCTCTCGTAAAGAATAGCTCTGGGTGACATGTTGCCTCAATGAACGGCATTGTCATGATCAAAGTTCTTCCATAAATATGTTGTTTTTCTGCTACGTACCAGTTAAAGATGACGTTAATAAAGCGTTTCGATGAAATTCTGCACAATTAGGAAATGCTGAGAAGTCCAGCTTTTACATAAGTAGAAAGGACGAAACACTGGAGTTATGTAGTTTTGAATCACAAGGGGTAGTGGGTAAATGCAAGTGCTGAAAGAATATTTGTTACGTGTCGAAACTTCAGCGAAAAGATGTTTATGAGTTAGCAATGGACCAACGGCCCCCAAACTATGGGTCGCGCAAGTAGACGATTACAATTAAGCCTACTTTTGTTCTGGATTAGAAACTTTTAAAAATCGCCCTGTGAATATGTTGTTTTGGGTGCTGTCTGGAGTCGAGTATTTTTTTTTTTTGTATGTGTCAAAGTGGGGTCATCGAGGAAAAGGTTTGGAAAACCCTGTTTTAGACGGTTTATCAGAAATAAAGGATTCATTTGGTTTCTATTTTTCAGTTTATCTGTATCTGTTTCCCAGCAAAATAATCAGGGAAATGATTAGCGTGGAAAGATACTAGATCTGATAGAGGCCCCGGCATGACCAGGTGGTTAGGGCGCTCGACTCGCAATCTGAGGGTCGCGGGTTCGAATCCCCGTCCCATCAAATATGCTCGCCCTTTCAGCTGTGGGGGCGTTATAATGTGACGGTCAATCCCCCTATTAGTTGGTAAAAGAGTCGGCGGTGGGTGGTGATGACTAGCTGCCTTCCCTCTAGTCTTACACTGCTAAATTAGGGACGGCTAGCGCAGATAGCCCTCGTGTAGCTTTGCGCGAAATTCAAAACAAACAAACAAAGATCTGATAGCGCCCCTCAGTGGCACAGCGGTATGTCTGTAGACTTACAACGCTAGAAACCGGATTTCGATACCCATGGTGGGCAAAGCACAGATAGCTCATTGTGCAGCTTTGTGCTTTATTCCAAACAAACAAACAAGATCTGATAGCAGTATTATTTTGTAAAGTTTGCAACGTTCTAAAAATATTTTAGGTTAATTTAAGATGGTCCGAAAGATCGACCTGCTGTACGTCACGTTGCCTAGAAGTTGCCCTTAAATGAACGTAATAATAATGATAATATCTTCGAGATACCTAGTTAGGGCGAAACATAAAAATCAACCCAGTAGTGAGTATAGCTAATTAAATATATTGCTATTACGTTCCTATTTATAAAGATAAGAATCCATTGGTTTCATCAGCTCTGTATGCTCCAAGTTCCTTGCGGGTCTGACGTTGTTCGTTGCATGGTACCTAATAACGTACAAGTTAACACACAAACAATACCATCAGTTTTGCAGTTAGTTCATTAATTACTGCTGGAACCTCTTGCGTAATATGAGAGATTTTACAGTGTTTTCACTGAGTTTTTGTTTGTTGAATTTCGCGCTTAACTGCTTCAGGAAATGCAGTTACTCAACAGTACCCACTTCTAGCTCTTGGGTTATTATTATGTGACCAAACAGTGGGATATTGCCGTCACTCTTATAACGCAACCACTGTCCTAGAGTGCGGAACGCGAACCATGGGCTCTCGGATGCACAGCCCGGCACGCTAGCCAAACCGAATCTCAGTGGTTTAACAGACAACTCAGCACGTGGAATCCACAGGTAGTGAACGGTTAAAACTATATATACATCAAACTATAAATACATATATTAAACGGAAATACGATAATACATTCATGTTGTTCAAAATAGTCGTCGACATGATATACAAGACTTGTGACCTTATATAGAAGTAGGAAATGTTAATCTTATAATATATCAAATATAAACCACACACACACAGAAGTATGTCGCATGCCTGGTTTATTAGTTAGTTACACGTGACTTTTCCGTCTGTAGTAGTGAAATATTCTGTAGAATAACTTTGGTAAATGTACGCATTTTACTTCAACAGAAATTCCTTCTCTAAAGATGTGATACCAATACACTGTATTGTGTTATCAGGTGGTCCATGCTAAATGTTTATTAAAACTGTACCAATACATCGTATTGTGTTATCAGGTGGTCCATGCTAAATGTTTATTAAAACTGTACCAATACGTTGTATTGTATTATCAGGTGATCCATGCTAAATGTTTATTTAAATTGTACCAATACACTGTATTGTATTATCAGGTGGTCCATGCTAAATGTTTATTTAAACTGTACCAATACATTGTATTGTGTTATCAGGTGGTCCATGCTAAATGTTTATTTAAACTGTACCAATACATTGTATTGTGTTATCAGGTGGTCCATGCTACATGTTTCTTAAAACTGATACCAATACACTGTATTGTATTATCAGGTGGTCCATGCTACATGTTTATTAAAACTGATACCAATACACTGTATTGTATTATCAGGTGGTCCATGCTAAATGTTTATTAAAACTGATACCAATACATTGTATTGTGTTATCAGGTGGTCCATGCTACATGTTTCTTAAAACTGATACCAATACATTGTGTTGTGTTATCAGGTGGGCCATGCTAAATGTTTTTTAAAACTGTTAACAATACACTACATTATGTTATCAGATGGTCCATGGTACATGTTTCTTAAAACCTGTACACGGTAACAGTGGTTTAATAGACTTGGGTGTTATATTTATCAGGTGGTCCATGATACATGTTTCTTAACTAATACCAGTACACTACATTATGTTATCAGGTGGTCTATGGTACATATTTCTTAAAACCTCTACACAGTAACAGTGGTTTAAGAGACTTGGGTGTTATATTTACATGCCTATTTTTTAATAGTGATCTGTTTCGTACAACTTCTAACTCCCCCCCCCCCAAAAAAAACGATTTTTTTTCCATAAAACCTGCAAACTTCTCGTGTGGACTTTTTTCTTGTCGTAATTCAAAGTAGTGTAATAGAAGACGATGCACTCCGTTTCATGGATATCCTTTTCTTCGTTTTTTAATGCTAAAACGGGAATTTTGGCACATGTACAGTTTTAACGACCTTACATATCGACCGTGTGCTTGTTCCCCCCAAGTGGCTCGACTTTAAGTCTGAAAGCTTGTAATACTACAAAACGGGTTTCGATACCCGTGGTGAGCATAGCACAGATAGCCCATTAACAGCAAACAAACTGTGCTGTTTCGAGTAGTAGGAATGCTATAGAGTATTGTGTCGGAAAACTAAACAGAATTTGTAATAGTTAACAGTAGAGTAGGCGTATAGATTCTGCGCTATCTTTGTAAAAAAAAAAAATATAAAAGGTTGGAAATTCTGTCATGTGGATCTAAAGGTCCATGACTAGCACACCGCTTCCGTAATTAGAAACGTGTGTATAATGTTAAGAGCATTAAGTTATTTAATGTAAGCAAATGTAATTTCCTGCTACAATTTGGAGTGATTCTAAAAAGAAAAAAAGTTAATTTTGATTTATATTGTATTTTTTATGGTGGTTACGAAGGTGGTCAAACTGACCGACTTCACATAAAATTAGGGTAGTGAATATAGCAAAAAAAATATGAAGATTTATCGGGAAAAAGTTGAAAATTTATTTCAGAGGTTTTAGAGATTGCACAAAAGAAATTTGTTAATTTTAAGGTGGAGAAAAGTATTTTTAATCTTAACATGAAAATCGCTTTACACGAGGAGCAGTGACTACTTTGACTCCATTTATCAAAACATTAATTTCTAGCAAAATTCTTTATTAGAAATTCCGTTTTTGTTTGTTTGTTTCTTTGCACAAAAGACTTCTAATATTTACTGAAAGCTTGCCAAATTTCGTGAAGATACATGTATCGTATCGGTCAACGTATCGATACAATCGTATCACGGCTTCACACCTCTAGTGACCATGATAAGTGAAGTGTACTGCTATGACGTACTGTCCTTTAGATAGCAGTTTTTGTGTATCTGTTTTTTCGCGCAATCATGTTGTGACATGAAAATTCGCCGTTTGTTTTAGTTTCCTCTACATTAACCCTACCCTAAGCACGTGTTGCGTATTTGAATGTATTAAACAGCAGTAGTTGCTATGTATATCTATTAGAAATAATATTTTTTTTCTGTCTTGAAAATGCGCGCGCACTTCATTTTAACGAACGTAAACAAAAGGTAGATGTAAATATACTTTAGTAGACATTTTGTACAATAACTTATGAAAAACTCATTATAGTTTGTTTTTTTAAAGTTAACGTTAGAACAACATTATAAGCTTATTTACTGATAGTATTAAGTACGGCAAAGTTTAGCCCTAACTAAACTAAAGCAAAAAACGTACGCAAGTTATAGTGTTAATTTATCTCTTTATCGAATATAGGCTGTACTTAATAAAGGCTTAACTAATGTTAGGCCTAAGACAAGTGGACTTGCAGATTTCAGTGTCTGCGATTAGAATTATTTAGAAATCCTGTATTTAAAAGAGTACTATGGCAATAAAGATACTAATTTGACCGCAATTTTTTTACAGATCTCTGCTAATATATACTTATAAATTGAGTCTAGCGAAACGAGGATGGTTCAACCTTATACATGTGCTGAGGCTGGTACTGGAAAGGGTGAAAATAAATGGAGGGCCATTACTTATTATTTATGTGACTTAAATGAAATATATATATATATTTTGTTGTGTTAAATTTTATTTGTGCATAAAGTTTTTAAAGCGCATAAATCTCTGATTGATACCAAGTGCGTAAACCGGATGTCATAAGAACCATATTGTTATGAAGGGAGGCTTTGTTCTTTCCTTGTTCAATTACAATGCTTACGTGTTTTAAGCAGTTGAGATATTTGAAATATTTTCTCCCACTGTGTATTTCTGTATGCACGATTGTGTTTGTTTCTGTTATGAGACGAAGTTTAAAAAAAAGAGATGTATTTACACTAGAGGTCTCTGCCTTAAGAATAAGTCTTATGCGAACAGTTGCTTTAGTGTTCAGATGAAAGGCGAAAGTTACGTGGGTGTATCTCAACTACTAAGACAGAACCGCAAGTCCAAATTTGTAGCTAGATTTATTGAAACAATAACGAATCGTGGAATGGGTTTTCGGTGCGAAACTGATGTTTAGATATGACTAGCGAACCCGTGGGCCTCTATGGCCCAAGTTTACAGGGCCGCTATAATACAAAATTAATGCTTGAACTACTATTTTGCACTTTTTCAGTTTAGTGACCATTGTCGCTATAATGCAAGTTTAATTTCTCTAACCAAGTTACGAACGGTAACTAGTAGGCCTACGTATTTACGTGCTCTAACGTAAATCAATGCCAAATTTGGGGTCCGCTTTCGGGGAATCCCCGTAAGACTGTTTTTTTGTGTTTTTTTTTGCGAAATACCTGTGTTCCCTAAGGGGTTGTGTGAAAAATTTTACCTCCGTGCAAGTCTAGGGGCCGAGACGAATCTTTTGGCACCACTTAGAATTTGGTGAGTCCAGCAATTTAGGAGAAGGGGTTTTCACGAAATTCCCGGGTTCCCCCAAGGGTCGGTGGACAAAATTTGCTTTTGCGCAAACCTTGGGACTGAGACGATTCGTTTGGTACCAATTAGAAGCTGGTACGACCAGCGGTTTAGGAAGAGTTACGTTACACACAGACAGACACACAAACACAATCTTATTGTGATGATATTCAAACACGTGAATTCTAGCTTTTCAAACTCATTTTCTTGGTGTTCGAGATAACGAGTGTTTCTCATTAAAAACGATTTGTGACCCTAAACCGTATCGGCAATTATCGTATGGATGACGTAGTCATGAGTCTGTCTGTCTGTCTTTTTTTTTTTTTTTATCCAGAAAGCTCGCGGCCTGTTTCCAAATTTATCTCTTATGAGATCTGGACTTTGAATAACTCTTAGAAAAACTTTTCTGGTTTATCAACATGATTAACTGTTATGGTTGACGTGTTGATCCAGCCTCTCTTGACCTTACCTCTCTGTGAACCATAAAAACTTCTCAAAGAAAATAAAATAATGAATTATTTTCAACATCATTCGCTAGAATCCGGGTTTCGATACCCGTGGTGGGCAGAGCACCGATAGTCCATTGTGTAACAAACAAACATCATTTGCTATACACAGAAAAGCTGATCTGATTAGAAACCTCACAAACGACAGCTTTGTAGTTGTTACGTGGGCGGTATATATGATGAAAAACCTGATTAACGACAACTAACTTTATATTGGTTACTTCAACGACACATACACATATATATATGGAAAAAATACTACCATCACTGTTATTTGTTGTTATTGTAGTGTACGTGTTTTAAAGGAATGCTTATGATTAAGCCGGTTTACTGCCACCACTATTCTCTTACTTATTATTGCACTATACATTGTTTTAAAGAAACGCTTATGATTAAGCCGGTTTACTGCCACCACTATTGTCTTATTATTGCACTATAAATTGTTTTAAAGGAATGCTTATGATTAATCCGGTTTACTGCCACCAGTATTGTCTTACTTATTATTGCACTATATATACATTGTTTTAAAGGAACGCTTATGATTAAGCCGGTTTACTGCCACCACTATTGTCTTACTTATCATTGCACTATATATACATTGTTTTAAAGGAATACTTATGATTAACCCGGTTTACTGCCACCACTATTCTCTTACTTATTATTGCACTATACATTGTTTTAAAGAAACGCTTATGATTAAGCCGGTTTACTGCCACCACTATTCTCTTACTTATTATTGCACTATATATACATTGTTTTAAAGGAATGCTTATGATTAAGCCGGTTTACTGCCATCACTATTGTGTTACTTATTATTGCATTATATATACACTGTTTTAAAGGAACGCTTATGATTAAGCCAGTTTACTGCCACCGCTATTGTCTTACTTATTATTGCACTATACATTGTTTTAAAGGAATGTTTATGATTAAGCCGGTTTACTGCCACCACTATTGTCTTACTTATTATTGTACTATACATTGTTTTAAAGGAACGCTTATGATTAAGCCGGTTTACTGCCACCACTATTGTCTTACTTATTATTGCACTATACATTGTTTTAAAGGAATGCTTATGACTGTGGTAGTTTACCACCATCACTGTCGTCTTAATTATTGTTGTTCCATTGTTTGAAGCTTTGTACTATCAGTTTCGGTTTGTGTTTTAGTGGAACGCTCCTGAAGAAGCTGTAAAGCGAAACGTTGAGTGTCTAATTCAATAAAAACAACAATTTGGTGTTATAAGGTCGTTTATTTACAGTATTAAAATGTCTTCTGTACACCAATATTCACTACAGAAATTAAATAATGAGTTATCAGTTGTTGTTTTGTTTACATATTGTTTAATAAAGAAAGAGAGAATACACGATTATCTGATTAATCTCTTCCACTTACAGTATAGCATTTCTGGATTTGTATAACAACGAAGATCTTATCAAGGCAGGTTATTGTTCACACTTTTTCTCAATCATGTTTCAACGATATGACAATTCTGTCAAATAATATACCCCGTGAAAAACGCAAATTAAAAATGTGAAAAACCCATGTAAAATTTTCATTCTGTAGAGTTAAAAAAGCAGTATTTGACGTTGATTAGTGGACATTGTATTAATCGTTTTCGTGCTTATATTTACAGGAGTCAACGAGATCCAGCTACTGTTGTACTATTAGAAGGCATGACGTAACCGAATATAAGAATCACCATTACGTTAATCAGAACAATCACATTTCAAGTAAAAAAAAATGTTTTTTTTTTTCAACTGTAAGGCGTTGTACTAGCAGTATCTAGAGAATATATCTGAGTATTAAACTGGTGTATGACGTAAACGCGCGCGATTTCACGCGTAGCAACTCAATCCCTCTGTCGGTAGAATAGTCGTTCTTTTACCGGGACTCTTCGAAATAGGAGCTCGTCGCCCACCTTAAAGATTCGTATTCCCGTGGGTTGTATCTGTCGGTGTCTTCGAGAAGGCATGACATATTAACAAGGTGCGAATACTCCTCTCTCCGTTCGTGGGATTCTGAAAACGCCGCGTATGGATTAGTTATAAGCTCACTTGTGTTGTTGCTGTTACAGACCCTATAGCTGCAATGCGATATACGAGAACGAACGCAGAGGGCGACACAAGAGAACTGCGTAATATGGAAATCGTTCTGAGCGGATGGTGGTGACTGTGCCAGTATTGACTCGTTCGTGCATTTTAAAGAATTCTACGCTCGACCTCTAGAATCCGAGGTCCTATATATATACTGTCGGACAAAATGAGCCAAAAATCTTCGGGAATTAAAATACCCACTAAGATAGCTAAACCCACCACCTTACCCACCAGGCCACCAACGATAGGAGGGTCGACAGCAGCGCCCCTACGTACGTCTTCACCCTCTACTGCGGCATCCACGGAAGTAAGGTCAGGTGAGTTATATTTAATATAGGCATGAACTTTTCTAAAAAGCTTTACCGTAAAGTTGGACATCGGATAAGTATATGTACGAACTGTAAATAGATTTGTCTACACGTACATTATTAGCTTTCTACCTTTATAAAACGTTACTAATATTAACTTCTGATCAAAACCTTTATCAACCAGAACCAGATATCAATCCAGTAACGAATTTTTGATGTGTATAATATTATGTGATTAGATATTAAATCTTAAAAAGTTGAAACACTAGATCTCTGACATACTGCATGTTTAATGTCAGTGGACACACTAGATCTGTGACCTATTGCATGTTTAAGTGGACACGCTAGATCTCTGACATACTGCATGTTTAATGTCAGTGGACACACTAGATCTGTAACCTATTGCATGTTTAAGTGGACACGCTAGATCTCTGACATACTGCATGTTTAATGTCAGTGGACACACTAGATCTCTGACATACTGCATGTTTAATGTCAGTGGACACACTAGATCTCTGACATACTGCATGTTTAATGTCAGTGGACACTAGATCTCTGACATACTGCATGTTTAATGTCAGTGGACACTAGATCTCTGACATACTGCATGTTTAATGTCAGTAGACACACTAGATCTCTGACAAACTGCATGTTTAATGTCAGTGGACACTAGATCTCTGACATACTGCATGTTTAATATCAGTGGACACAATAGATCTGTGACCTATTGCATTTTTAAGTGGACACGCTAGAACTTTAACCTATTGCATATTTAATGTCAGTGGACACACTAGATCTCTGACATACTGCATGTTTAATGTCAGTGGACACACTAGATCTCTGACATACTGCATGTTTAATGTCAGTGGACACACTAGATCTCTGACATACTGCATGTTTAATGTCAGTGGACACACTAGATCTCTGACATACTGCATGTTTAATGTCAGTGGACACACTAGATCTCCGACATACTGCATGTTTAATTTCAGTGGACACACTAGATCTGTGACCTATTGCATTTTTAAGTGGACACGCTAGAACTTTAACCTATTGCATGTTTAAGTGGACACAATACACCTTTATCCTAGTGCATGTTTAATGTCAGTGGACACTTCTGGACCTTTGACCTATTGGATGTTTAGAGTCAGTGGACATTTCTAGACCCTTGACCTATTACATGTTTAATGACAGTGGAAACTCCTAGACATGTTTATTGTCAGTAGACACTAAACCTTTGTTTAATATGATAATTCCGCGCTCAACTGGTGTTAGAAAGTTGTCAAATTTACTACTCGTTCTGTTTTTAACAGTCGTTCTTAAGTAAGTGTTTTTGTTCCCGCCTTTAATGATATTATCTATGGACTTGCTTCATATAGTGAGCAGAATCTGGAATAACCTGTGGTAAAGAAAAGCTTAAACATACGAAAAACACTGATTATATTAATCGTATCAACGAGCCTGTGGGGGTGGGGGTGTTTTAATATACACATTCATAATTACGGATGGCTACGTACAAGGCTTTGTGTACCTTTGCACAATTATTGTAATACTAAACATTTATTTTTTGTTGCCTCCTGGACCCCTGGTAGTAAACTTTTATCTTTGTCATAGATGATCAATTTCTGTCCACAAGTTCATTAAAAAAATATTTTAAATGTTTATTGCTTTTTTTATCGTTCATTTAGATCAATATTTAAGTTAATTATCCCTGTTTTGTGGCTTCCTGGTAGAAAAAAATATATAATTTTATTTTCATTCAAGGTTTTGTCATCATCAGGTACAAAACCTTGTCGAAACGTTGTACATTTGCTTTTATGTTAAACTGATATTGAAGTTTTTCTTCATTACCCATTCAAGCCGTCTCCAGCCATTATTAGTCTCAAAGTGGGTTCCTCGTCATCGAATTTATTTTCATTCGTTTAGTATAAAATTCACGTTCAAGGTAAGGATATAGGCGTACTTCACGTCCCCTAGGTTGCATAGCACTGGTCAACATCCACACATCAAATATCAAGCTTAATATGCACTCACTATCGAACATTATACGAAAGAGAGAAAATGTGCGCCTCCTGATGGCCAGTCTGCGATCTTTTGTTATATTTTTCGTGATTCATCAATTGGAAAACGAAGTTTTATAACAAATATTAAAAACGCGGTAATAACAAAAAACATCTTTAATGGCGGACGTTCTTGGAATTGTGAAGAAACGTCCGTAATTAACGGTGCTTTTGTAATTCCTATGCTCATTAAAAGAAAATTAGTTACGTTATGACGTCAAACTGTTATTAAAGTATTTTACAAGGCTACTGGCCTATTACTCGTACAAGCTCTTTTTAGATTGTGTATTCTCCAACGAGCGTGCGTTTTTCCGAGTCCTAAAGTGTAATTCGAGTTTTGAAAATGGTTAGTTTTAGGAGTCGATAAATTGTATTGAATGAAGACATTACGTCTTTTCTCTTCGCTCCAAACCTTGACCTTTGACCTCAGTCCTGATCGTATGTCTGCATTTCTCGTTCACACAAGTGTAGACGTTTAACGTATTCTCAGTTTCGCATTCCGATGCTTGAAACTTAACGCTCAGTTGATGAATTTTACAATGATATGTCCATACAATTTACAAATCTTACGGACTCGACATCATTCAGATTTTTTTTTGCTTTCAGTTATATGGCATTTACCGTGACTTTGATGTTCTCAAACATTTTTCGTCTAAGGACCACTTCGGCGGAGCAAAAGACCCCGCGTACCACCCAGGGGTGGTCTTACTCATTCCGGAGCCCCCGGGCAGAATTCAGTAAATTGGGACCCCATAATGATAAGAAAACTCAGAAGTAGGTCAAAAGGCATAGCATCGGGGGCCCTTCCATGTGTCGGGCCCCGGGCAATTGCCCAGTTTGCCCAATAGGTAAGACCGCCTATGGTACCACCTACTGGTCATACCCCACCCTATTTCGCTACGAACCGTTTGGAGGGCCCTCTAGAACCATACTTTGAGAACCATTGTTAAAGACTACTTAGAATAAGAGTACTTAGTGATGCATTTTTTCATTGTTGTATGAGAAACTGAAAAACATACTTCCATATTGTTGAATTCCGTCCATTGTTATAAACAAAATGACAATTAAACACGTGGTAATTCTAACCAGTCATACCTGTCATAAGACATTGGTATTAGGCCTATTGGTTATAATCTTGATTCGCCAGCCCGTAGAAGGTGTTTCCAGTCGTAATATGGTAATTCCGTCTGAGCGAGCGGAGTGATACGGGTTGCGAAATACCTTGTGATGTGTAATACGTCAATAGTTCTGCAATGAATTGATAATTTACTGACGAACGAGGTTTTGTTTCGGTGAAACAGACAACCTCTCTTTAGATTTAATTGTACTGTCTACATTGTAACCATAACAAAGCATTATAATCGAAATTAAAACGACTGAATGTTAAGCCTATTTGCTTAAGATTAGCACTTGCAAGGCCAATACTTGATACTATTTTATTACACCGTGCTAATTTCATTTGGGCCTCTTGAGAGATTGGTTGGCTTACAAGTACTTTTCAATATTTCAGACTCAAAGTATACTTGAACCTAGGTGAGAGTATTAATCCTCAATTTCCCGACTTTTGGTTGCACTATTTATTATCGGCAGGGTCCAATTATTGGGTACTTTTTTTTTGTTTTGATCACTAAAACTAGATATGAAGAACTGAACAAGAAAACTGGATGAAACCATTCCTTTTCTAAAGTACACAGGGAAACCAATGATCATTAGTGAGGTTAATTGCAACATTGCTCGGGTTTTTGTGTATGTTTTGCCCATGTTTTTGTGCGACCAATATTTTATTAGGAACCCTGTAGTCATCGTAGTCATGGCCTCACAACCAAAAAAAAAAAAATGTCAAGCGACATTTTGTGTTGCTTAGTAATAACTACTGAAACCCTCTGAATTAGCAGTTTGCTAGACCCGAGAAACCCTGGTTGCCAATCAAACTTGTTGACTATGTATTATGCAAGTGGTTCTTAGTTTATATAGCATACAGAGTGAGTAAAAATAGCGACTCGGTTCTGAACATAAGTAAACCATACAGTAAATTAAAATTGAAATTTGCAATGAGATGAAACTTAGCTGAATTATGCATGACTACAATATGGCGATAGTGTAGGTCACGAGATGTAAAACAACGAGAAGGTCATTGTCATTCATCAGTTGTGTCCACGTTCTTTGTAACCGTATCGGCTATAATCAAGATCCAGAATATACTCGTTGTCATTTATCAGTTGTGTCCACGTTCTTTGTAACCGTATCGGCTATAATCAAGATCCAGAATATACTCGTTGTCATTTATCAGTTGTGTCCACGTTCTTTGTAACCGGTATCGGCTATAATCAAAATCCAGAATATACTCGTTGCCATTCATCAGTTGTGTCCACGTTCTTTGTAACCGTATCGGCTATAATCAAAATCCAGAATATACTCGTTGTCATTCATCAGTTGTGTCCACGTTCTTTGTAACTGTATCAGCTATAATCAAGATCCAGAATATACTCGTTATCATTCATCAGTTGTGTCCACGTTCGTTGTAACTGTATCAGCTATAATCAAGATCCAGAATATACTCGTTATCATTCATCAGTTGTGTCCACGTTCGTTGTAACAGTATCGGCTATAATCAAGATCCAGAATATACCCAGTCATTCATCAGTTGTGTCCACGTTCTTTGTAACTGTATCGGCTATAATCAAGATCCAGAATATACCCAGTCATTCATCAGTTGTGTCCACGTTCCTTGTAACTGTATCGGCTGTAATCAAGATCCAGAATATACCCAGTCATTCATCAGTTGTGTCCACGTTCTTTGTAACTGTATCGGCTATAATCAAGATCCAGAATATACTCGTGCATCTTTTAGTGATCCTAGTTTTTTTCATGTGCCAAGATTAATTTTAAACCTTGATTTACTGAAGGGGGGGGGTCTACCCCATCAGCAGTTGAAGCAGATGTTTTTAAACTGTCTATGAAACAGAATTAATCATTTACTTGTGAATTCACGACTTTGTTGGCTACAGGATCCATAATAACATACGAGTCAGAAAAAAAGAAATTCACATACTGTCAATATCGCAGTTAATCCCACAAATTAATTTGTATAGAAAATGACTGAGTGCACCCAATATTTTCGGTTAGTTCTTTACACTTGAGTTATTGTAACAGGTAACAAACAAACAAACCTTCTCAGGCAAAAACTCAAGGTACACCATCGGACAATCCTCCCCACCCACACATAATGGATCATCTTTACAGTAAGATAATTACTACTTTATGGGCCTGGCATTGCCTGGTGGCTAAGGAGCTTGACTCGCAATTTGTGGGTCGCGAGATCGAACCCCGTCACTGAGCGGGGTGGACGATGTCGACTAGCTGCCTTCCCTCTATCTATCACTTCTAAATTAGGGATGGGTAACGTAGATAACCTTAGAGAAGCTTTACGTGAAATTCAGGAAACAGTTTTGTAGGTGTCGCTATGTACTGATGGATTAGTGTTTAGTTTAATTACGTGGTACATTTTGTTTTTCTTCTCTGTTACATTTGTATAATGAGCTTCAAACTGTATGTTTTACATTTGGTAATTTTTATTCAGAAAGTTTTTTTTTAACTTGGTTAGCATCTAGGCCTTCAAGCACGTGCGTATTTTGCTTTTAAAAGTATTAACATAGCGCACTTTCATCGCACCAGTTTTTCTTCTGACACGCGCACACGCAAACGTAGACAACAAGTTATTCAATTAGAATATTCCTAAAGTTTCGCCTCATAAAACGAAATATTAAAAATATAACCTCTTGCTTACCCTCTCTTGTTTCATTAAACCTGATTTTGGGTTATTCATCCTAACTGTAGATTCCTAATTAAACATTACGTCATACGGAAAATGGTCTGTTCATTTTCAATCACATGCTCTGAAAAAAACAACAACAAAAACATGAGTCTGTACCAGTGTTTTGGTTGTATATATAATTATTGATGGTCGACTGAGTGATATACATACACCTCGAAACTTCGAGCTACGAATGGGATAATGGCAGCCGTTTTCTTTAATAGGTTATTGCTTATATCCTTGCCATTTTATATTTTGTTATACACCAAACACTCACTGCAATTATATAATATTCTACAACTTGTTCAGGTTCGTGCAACAACTCCAGTTGTATAATATTCTACAACTTGTACAGGTTCGTGCAACAACTCCAGTTGTATAATATTCTACAACTTGTGCAGGTTCGTTCAACAACTCCAGTTGTATACTATTCTACAACTTGTGCAGGTTCGTACAACAACTCCAGTTGTATAATATTCTACAACTTGTACAGGTTCGTGCAACAACTTCACTTGTATAATATTATACAACTTGTGCAGGTTCGTGCAACAACTCCACTTGTATAATATTATACAACTTGTGCAGGTTCGTACAACAACTCCACTTGTATAATATTATACAACTTGTGCAGGTTCGTGCAACAACTCCACTTGTATAATATTATACAACTTGTGCAGGTTCGTTCAACAACTCCAGTTGTATAATATTCTAAAACTTGTGCAGGTTCGTGCAACAACTCCACTTGTATAATATTCTACAACTTGTGCAGGTTCGTGCAACAACTCCAGTTGTATAATATTCTACAACTTGTGCAAGTTCGTTCAACAACTCCAGCTGTATAATATTCTACAACTTGTACAGGTTCGTGCAACAACTCCAGTTGTATAATATTCTACAACTTGTGCAGGTTCGTGCAACAACTCCACTTGTATAATATTATACAACTTGTGCAGGTTCGTTTAACAACTCCAGTTGTAAAATATTCTACAACTTGTGCATGTTCGTTCAACAACTCCAGTTGTATAATATTCTACAACTTGTGCAGGTTCGTGCAACAACTCCAGTTGTATAATATTCTACAATTTGTGCATGTTCGTTCAACAACTCCAGTTGTATAATGTTCTACAACTTTTGCAGGTTCGTTCAACAACTCCATTTGTATAATATTCTACAACTTGTGCAAGTTCGTTCAACAACTCCACTTGTATAATATTCTACAACTTGTGCAGGTTCACATAAGAAGGCAGATACTAATACAAACTTTCCACGAACTGCGCAAGGAATTGATCCGCACCATTTAGACACACATTCACCTGCATTTTACCTGTTTGTATCATGTGCAGACTGAATCCTTCTTATTTTCATGCAGCGCAACAGTCGCGATATTATTTATGCATGATAGTCTGTATTCTGTTGAATAATTAACGAATGTAGTCACAAACATAACGGCGCCATGATGTTAACATGGATGTAGTTAGTAATATTTATGGTTTTAGTTTATTTTAACCAGAAGAACACCTTATATGCTTATCATTTAGATTTCTTGTAAGCCTGTACATCTATATGTGAATAATCATGCATAGACTACGCTGGTTGACTAAACTGCCTGATGTCATTTCCAAGATGGCGACGTTCAGTAAGGTGTGGACGCCTTTTCTGGCGAAACGTCATTATATTTGTCATAAGACAATAGTATTAGGCTTATCGTATCTTAATATTACACTCTTTATTCGCTCCGTTACGGTGTTTTTTTTTTCGAGGAATATATAATAATATTTTAGCCACACTATGCCCGTCATATCTTGACGCGTTATGCTCAGTACCAGAGCTAACCAGACCCTTTGGGATACAACACACACACACACACAGTACTGGTTGGAAGCCTACATAAGCCAGTTAAGGTAAGAAGATCCGGGACAAAAACCTTCTCACCTTGCCGCATCCAGAACGTTAAAAAGTACAATAAGTCTGATATTATTGTCTTATTTCAAATATATATATATAATTTTCGACCCTAATTCTTACCTTACCCTTACAAACGTGTGTTATGGGGGACGAGGATACAAAAAACAAATGTTTGAAAATAATATTTTGAAAACGAAAGTACAAACACACAGATTGTCAGAGGTGTAGTTTTACTCGGGCAACATTTCATGTCTCCTACATCATTCCAGTGATGCATGCTTCGATCCGTTGCTGCCTGTTAAAAAACGTTAACTTTTACCCCCATAACATATATATACCAATTAAAATAGCGTTTAGCTTGCTCTTCTGATGATGTAAGTCGATGATGATTTATCACCGTTTTAAAAAACCAAAAAAAAAAACACCTTAATATCTCGACATCAGGTTCAAAAGGAAAATATTTAATATGTAATAAGTCAAAATTTGGTACTTACTTAAAAAAATAAATACTAAAAGTATTTTAAGCGTGTATATTATATATTTTCTTGGCTTGTGGTGTGTATGCACACCATAACCACGTGTATACAAAAGCTAAATTTCGCGTTCATTTTTATTGGACTGAAAATCGCAGGATTAGTCTTGTTTTAGTGACTGTGGAATTGAATGAAATATAGCAGATATTAATTTTAAAAATCGCCGTGTACAGCTTGAAGCACGTTAATCAATTTCTGCATGTGTAAACGCAAAATTTATGTTAATTTTAACATCTGAAGGAAAGAGAGCGTGCTACAACCACGTCTCCCTTATTGGTTGAATATTATTTTATTATTTTTAACAACTAAACCACAAAATAATGAAGTAGCAGCAGAAAACAGAAGTAAAATTTCAAGTTTACAAACAATAGTGTTGCGATAGAACGTGTGAAAGAGACATTCGAATATGTAGGAACAACACAGCATTACACCGTCTATCAAATTTAAATTCTATTCACGAGCCTCGCGTGTGAAAAGAAACTAGAGCATAACAAAATATTCTTGTGGCTGCTCACACGGGTGTAAAAGATTTTCATTTGAGAAGCACGGAAAGTTTTGCACAGAAAGAATATCTCCATTAAAATAAGTAGGCCTTATTACAACTGCGTGAAGTAGGCCTAATTACAACCGCGTGAAGTAGGCCTAATTACAACCGCGTGAAGTAGTCCTAATTACAACCGCGTGATTCGTTTGTTTGAGTTGTGGTTTGTTTTCCAGTTACACGAAATATGTTTAGGTTTTAAAGAAGCTGAGCTGTTATTTTCAACATTTTCAATATTCAACGTTGAAAACGAAAGTTGGAAACAGTTTCGAAAATCTATATTTAAAAAAAAATGTAGTTGAGGGTAATGTGGCAATGACACATCGGATTTTTCTTGTTCACGCACATTTTTTATTCTTCAAAGTTGAAAAATCCGTTCTGTCGCCGAAATCCGTGTTTCCTGTTAATATTTAACATTTTGGGGGCACGTTTTTTTTAATTATTATTTTTTATTTATTTTTTCATCGGGCGTCCTCCAAAGTGTAAAATGTTTAATGTGAAAATTAATTAGACGTTTGTATATCTGTTTACTTTAAAATCGTTTGACATGAAGATATATCATTTTACTGGATACGGTGATTACTTTAGTGTACATAAACAAATTTATTTACACGGCTTTAAACATGAAATCACACTCGAGCACGTGCTATTAATCCCAAGTTCCACCAATAAGTGAATATATATGGAATCGTTCCTAATTCTGTTAATTAAAATTCATATTAGTATCGTATTTTTTTGTTATTTTTACCCCGTGGTATGACAACTGGACATAGCAGATAGTATGGGTGTTATCTCAGTTTTAAGTTCTTATAATTAATTGGCGTTTTAACGTGTGCACTTAGTAACGTTAAGTTGTCGGTCATTGTAGAGTTCCGGATAAATTATATACACAAGACGCACGCGTGCGTACAATACAAGTATGTTAAAATAGCTTTGTTTGGGAAAAATACACGACGATGCTGTATGCACTGACAGTTCTGGGGAAGCACGAGCTGCTGATCGCTGCACGTTCGTTTCTCGTGTTTTACTGGGATGTGCGTGTGGTTTGTTTAAGATTGACTGAACTAGGGCCGATGTTTAAAGAAGTAACATATACTTTACGTATATTGTGTAAAGAATTGCAGGTCTCTCTGTGAAATGTTTAAAACCGATAAAAACTCTCGTTCTCTTCAACGAGTTCCTTTTATTTTACACCAAATAGACAAAAAAACACAACAACAAAAAAGTTAACATAAATCTGAAGGTACCTATAATTTAACCAAAAACATTGCCTGCTAAACTTTCCATACTATTATCACGACATTGCCATGACTTTCCAATACAGATGCGTGGAAATATAACAGCTTTGTAGCTGTTTTTATGTGGTGTAACAATTCAGACTTCTCTATCAGCATTATGAAGACTTACGTTGAAAAATATGTCTCATCACACAAAGAAACAGATTTCTTCAAACAGTTTTATAGGTGGACATAGAAATTCACATTTATTATTGGTCAAGTATAAATTATATATATATAACTCTACATTTTGGTTTGTAAAACCACAATTTCTTCTTTATTTTTAGAAAACGAGGAGGTCCAGAATTCTGAATTTGTATAACAATTTGATACTGATGTTTGATAAATGTAAATATCAAGACACAGTGTCGTGGGGACAAAACTGTGTGTTATTAACAGGAGTGATAGTTTAGCGATTTTCCACCTTCTGTAGCTAGGACTGTGGTAATCCAAACCACCACATATTTTCAGTGGATATGCTCTACTGGGCTCTTACTTCACATACCAGATTTCAAGGCAATCCATAAGAAGAAAAAAAAAACCCCGAGATATAACATCTCCAATTTCGATTTTCTTCCTTTTTTTTTCTTCACACCAAAAGAGTACAGAAATGTTTTTGATAAAAAACTTGCTTAACGTATATGGATTTTTTTTCAAACTTGGTACACCGATAGATCTTTACAACCTACAATTAGGAGTATCATTTGGTGTAAATA
Source organism: Limulus polyphemus (assembly GCF_000517525.1). Lineage (NCBI taxonomy): Eukaryota > Metazoa > Arthropoda > Merostomata > Xiphosura > Limulidae > Limulus > Limulus polyphemus. The sequence continues at coordinate 150,547 of NW_013667924.1, forward strand.
TAAGCCACATGTGCAAAGTTATGCAACAAAAACCGCTCAAATGTGACGAAAATTTTGCGCAAACCTACTCAAAAAGTCATGTTAGCTATCGGTCTAACATTTTTATTATAGCTTCACCTAAAAGTAAAAGTGGACCGTTTTTAGTTTTTTTGTCATTCGGATTAAAGACGGCTGATTTAGAGCAGCAAAAGTATAAGGTGAAAGGACGTGCAGATACACAAGTATTGGTTAGGCCAAACAAACTAGATTAGCAGTTTCTATCTCCTTTTCAAAAAAAAAATCATAGGGTTGACGGTTATTATTGATTATTCGTTGCCAACTTTTACTAAATTTTATGAAATTATCCTAATTCAAGAGCGTTTTGCATCACGTGATACTAGCTTAACCAATTAGCATAAATAATGATGCTTGATATAGCTGTACCGATTGCATGAGGGTGATGACAAGAAACTGTTAATCTAAATTCCATAGCGTTACTATAAAGGAAGCTATTAACATTGTTTTAGAAAGGAAAACTACCACCATATATTTTAAAGAATCTGGTTGGTTCTGTAAAGTGAGGGGATGTTCCAAATAATTATTTTGTTTTACCCACCATCATGCCCCAAGTTGGATAACTAATGAATGAATATTTGCTGTAAAATTCTTATCAATTCTTTTTGGCCACACATAGTTTTTACACCTAAGGTGTTTTAGGTTAGATTTAGATTACACGTTTGTACACGAAGGAAATACCTATATTGAAGCATATGTTTGTAAGTTCTAAAAGTAAATGTTCGTTTTAATGAAGTTGTTCAAGCTTTACTTAAAAATTCCTGTGCAAAAAAATATTCATAAATTTACAAAGAGCTGTATGACAGTGTATGACTGTTTTATTTAGTAGTGCTATTGACTTTTTGTTTAGCTGTAGCTTGTTCTTGCATCTTGTATTTTTACCAGGTATTCTGTGGTAGTCTAACACTAGGTGATAACGGTTTTTAGGCTTAACACTTTATAATTATTAGGAAGCCCATATGTTTTTCGAAAATTTCTCGACTGATTTTTTTATAATATTTTTAAAATGCCAAGAATGGACTTAAAACGTTTTTCGGTAATCACTTAGTGACTAGTTCGATCCGAATCACGCTGTATGATGTTACATTGCATAGAAGTTTTGAAAATATACATGAATATATTTAAACTAAATATTAACTACGTACTTACCGGAGAAAATTAGTAAAATCACAAAGCCTGGCGACGTGTAACCTGCGGGTTCGAACCCTATTACCGAACACGCTCGTCTTTACAGCCTCAGGAGCATTATAATGTGACAGTCAATCCCACTATTCGATTAGAATAGCTCGAGAGTTGGCGGTGAGTGGTGTTGACTAGCTGTCTTCCCTCTAGTCTTATCTCATCTAAATTAGCGACGGTTAGCGCAAGTAGCTTTCAAGTAGCTTTACGCGAAGTTCAACAAACAAACAAAAACGAGAAAAATTTGCTCAGTTATATTCTAATTACCGGACTGTACTTTAGGGACTGAGCATGGCCCAGTGGTTACCGGAGGGGGGGGGGGGAGTCGTCCCACGCACTTTAGTGACGTAGATGCATTATAAGGGTGACGGTCAGACAAGAGTTGGCGTAGGGTGCTGTTGACTAGCTGCCTTCCATATTTTTTTATCACTTCAAAATTAGGGACGGCCAGCGCAGATAGCCCATAAATATAAAGTATACGTCCGAAACCAAGAAAAAGAGGGGAAACAATATTGGTATGATTATGGTCTAACTGTCAGGGCTGCAACCTAGAATCCGAGAAAGAAAGAAAAAAAACACACAACAGAAACAGCAGTTTTATACTTATATTATAATTATTTAGAAACCGAGTATAAAAAAAAACAAAAAAAACTGGAACAGTGTTTGTCATCTTATAAAATTAACTGAAATAGAAATTATTTTTAAAACCTGGCATTCCATGCTTATAGTTCACTGAGTCAGTATGTTAACATACTGTATTTCTGGCAGTGACGAAGTCATTGGAACATCCTACTACACAGGAGGGGTATATCCATTTATTTATATCACTAACCTGGCAACTAGTGGTTTACATTTATGGCTATATTCTCGACAGTATTACGTTTGAAAAGATCTTGTCCAAACTAATTAAAAACGTAATATGATTAATTATCAATATTCGTTGGTTATATGTCATTATATATATATATATATATAGATATAGTCTTTAAAAAACTTGATAAGTAACGCATCACTCTGCTTTACGAGATTTTTTGCCCTCCTGTGGCACAGCGGTATGTCTGCGGACTTATACCACTAGAAACCGGGTTTCGATACCCATGGTGGGCAGAGCACGGATAGCCCTCTGCGTAGCTTTGTGCTTGATAACACACAACAACAACGAGGTGTTTTTTTTACAATAACCAGTTTCGTAATGAAACCGCTGCCTTGAGTACCACACTTTTTTATGTCATAAATTCATTTCTGCGTTAGAAAAAAAAATTATTTCTGCGTTACAGAAATTTCCATGTGTGTACTTTCATTTAAAATAAATATGCTTAATTATTCGGTTAGTAAAAGAATATCGCAATTTGGAAAAGTAATGCACATTGACAATAGATGTCGCTTTCTTACGAGATGTAACTTGTGTATTTTTTCTTCATTTTGTTTTTACAGTTTATGCTGAGTAACGTGAAGTTTGTTTTTTCTCAAAATTTATCGTCCAATTATTCTCGTAGGTGTTTTTCAAGGTTATAAGCTAATTTCTTTTAAGCTGTTTGTTTTATTGGAAAGCTACACATGACTTACTGAGCTCTGAGGTAAGCCCTCTTCGTGGATCGAACCCAGAATTAGGTTACAAACAAAGACATTTAATTAAAAAATCCTTGTCATTTTGAATAATTAGTTGGTTATTTCTCTAAAGAAGTGAAAATTGAGACCATGCTATGTCGAGACTTAATATCCATTTATAGACACAAGAAAATAATATTAAGAAAACATTAAATTAAACGAATTCAGTATGACTTTGTGACAGTAAAGTAGCCTTTTGACCCATCATGAATTATTACTTGTGACTGACTTACCTATACATTACAAATGAAATACATTATTCAGCAACTTCTCCTGCGATATTGGGGGGAAGCATTCATTTAAACATGGGATATTCAGGCTTTTGTAATTGTCATTAAACTGTGATTTTAGTAGACTTGTGAAGAACACGTGCTCCGGTTATTTTTGTGGTTGGGAAATGCTAAGAAATAAATAGGCCACGCTCGAAGTTCTGTCTATAAATAAAGAACACCGTTTGTTCAGATTCGGTTTTTTCTCGAGCAAAAATGGAGGCGTGAAGTTTGTAATGACCATTTGATTAAATAATTGTAATAATTTCGCCACACGTTTATGGGTAGGAGTAATAATTTAATATATGTATATATATATATATATATATATATATATATATGTATGTATTTGACTTTTTGTAGAGCTTAAGTATGTTTATATGGTAATTATTATTACTGGAAGTTTTGTTCATAGTTTCAACAAGAAAAAAATGTGACTTTGATCAGAGGGGTTTCGTTTATTAACAACGTCCAATGTTGACCTTATGTAAGAGGACCCAAGCAGCAGAGTAATCAGATGATTCGGGTTTTTAAGGGGACTCGCTCCCCCCCAGAAAAAATTTAAAGTTAAAATTCGAATAAGTTGCCTAACTGTGATTTTAAAGGATAGAACATAACGTGCTTTGTTGCATTTTTGTGGGAGTTAAAAATAATAAACACATTTAACTTCTAATGCTATTTTTAACTTACCAGCGCGAGGCTCCAAAACAGTCGCTTTTTCTGCTAGTACCTAGATCGATATTTGAAACAGTATTTAAATTTTTAAACGTTATCGTGTTCAGTAAATCTGTACAAATATTTTATTAAGTCTAAGTGTGATATTATGATATGTTGTCCGAAAGTGAAACGTCATAACGATCTCCCATACCTTCGCACGGTGTTAATTTTAGACAAAGCAGTCATTACCACTGATATTACATTCGGATATTGATTCTAAGTGTTACATCGACTAGGATTGGTTGTCCGAAAGTCAAACATAATAGCAATTCGCTATTCCTTGTAGGAGCTGCGCATGGGTGTCTGCGGGGGGAAGGGGCAAGAGGGGGGCACTCCTCCCCGGAAAATTAGGAACATAATTCTTGCTTTATTTATTTCAGCATATCTGTATATCAATTCACAATTACACTCTACTTCGCCCCCCTCCCTGGAAAAATTCCTGCGGACCCCATGGGGTAGCGACAAGGGGGGATTAAGCTACCCCAAAAAGGTACTTTTGCTTCCCCCTGTAGTTTAAAAGATTTTATTATTTCAATTCCTAAACACTACAGTGTTTGTAGCCCCTTCAATTTGTTGTCAAGCCCCCTTCAGGGAGAAGAAGCTGGCGCCGAGCCTTATTACTTGACACGGTGTTAATTTTAGACAAAACACTCAACAACACTGATATTACTCTGACGTTTTCATAACCTTAGAGGTTGAAGTGCTTTTCTCACCGTTTTCATGTTTGAGGGGGCACACTGATTTTTACTGCTATTGTTAGGACACACGATAAACATCAGGCCGTTATTAAAGTGAGGAAAAACGTGTCTGAAGTGAGAGCTAAAGAACAACAATAATGGCGTGTGTTTATTTAGACGATCAGAGTTATGCAGCGTTCAAGTGAGATTAGGTATTCTTATATGGTGACACACAGTTGAGTTTGGACGATGATAGTTATACAGGATTAGAATGGGATGATGTATATATATTCGTATATGGTGACACACAGTTGAATTTGGACGACGAGAATTATACAAAATTAGAATGGGATGAGGTATATATATATATTCGTATATGGTGACACACAGTTGAGTTTGGACGACGAGAATTATACAAAATTAGAATGGGATGAGGTATATATATTCGTATATGGTGACACACAGTTGAGTTTGGACGATGATAGTTATACAGGATTAGAATGGGATGAAGTATATATATTCGTATATGGTGACACACGGTTGAGTTTGGACGATGATAGTTATACAGGATTAGAATGGGATGAGGTATATATATTCGTATATGGTGACACACAGTTGAGTTTGGACGATGATAGTTATACAGGATTAGATTGAGATTATATATATTGTTGTATGGTAACACGATGATAGTAACATTACGCAGGATTAGTGAGAGGTTAAGTGTATAATTGTGTTACAGTAACACATAGCTTTGCGTGTGCCTGTTTTGATCAGTATGTAAAACAAGAAAGAATACGAGATTCTGGATACGATACTCGTATCGTATCGCTGTATCACGACACCTTTACTTATTACTAGATGTACTTTTCGCAGAGTTCCCTAAAGTGTTCTGTTTTAAGAGTAAATAAAACCAAAATTAAGAAGTAACAAACATTTTTATTTCTTGATTATGAAGTTCATATGTCGTGCTGTGTTGTAGTATACAGAGTGCATAATTCTTCTCGTGATTCATGGATTGCGCACGTTTTACTGATGTCACAAACAAAACACTACTGTATAGTGGTGCGAGTGGGGAAAAAAGTGTTTACCATTGTTTAATGAAAGGCAAACACCTTTCTCTTATTCCTCTCGTCGTCGCATCCAAGGGGCCCTTGTGCAACTTAACCCCACATCTGTCCCCCATCAAACCCTGGCCATGTAGGTGGTGGTTTAATGATAGTAAATTATTTCTGTTTTTTTTTAATCCTGTTGATCTAACGGGTAATCGAAAGCCAAATGACGTTAGGGTTAAGCTGACACTGGGCATATGGGTTGACATAGCAGTTTAAAAAATTGTAAATCTGTCACTGGCATTTTAATTAATTGTTATTGGTTTGATAATCTAATATTAATCATTCTTGTGTCGCTGAAAATATATCAAATTGTCATTAAGCCTTTTTCCATGTTTTAGGACAATTAAAGCGGTATAGATTCAAAAATGCAGATGTCAGAAACAAAAAGCGTTCTTTATGATTGCTGTAGTTTGTGAGTGATCTGTGTCACAACAAAGAAACATACCATAATTAGCAGTAAAACATGCCCTATTATAATAACATAGATAAAGTGATTCGTATCCATAGAGATCGGAAAGGAAATCAATGTTGAAGTTACGTAATTTGTACTAAGGTTGTGCTCTCCATCTTTCTGTTCCTCCGCTTAGATCGAGCATGACTTTGTGGTTACCTTTTCGGGCTGCTGAACGAACGGTCTAAGGTTCGGGGCATGATGCTACTGAATACGCTCTTCTCTTTCACTCAGTTCTGGGCGTGTTATAAAAGTGATAGTCTTGATTAAATTAGCTGTACAAAGTCTTTGTGGCGACGAGGACTGTTGACTGGCTACCATTCCTCTGCTGAGTAGTTATAAATTAGGGACAACCATACTTGAACTCTAGGGTGAAAATTCGAATTTATTTACTAAAACCCACTTGTGTAACTCCTGATAAAAACAAGACATCAGTTTCTATTTAAGGCTTGTTTTTATCGCATACAGGAAAGTGTCATTAACCTTTGTTCTCAACTCATTAAAGCATATCTGATTGGTTCCTCCATGGGTGATGACTAACCTTTACACCGATTCTGTTACAACTTTATGAAATAAATTATTTTTAGGTTACACAGATTAATTCCATCTTGATCTTAGAAATTTCAAGATGTCTTTGACCTTTTGGTATCCAAAAATTCTAATGTATTTATTCGTTAAAAGAAAACAAACAAAAAAAAAAGCCTTAATATCTCGACAACGGGTTCATGATGAAAATGAGATTTTTTCGATGTGTGAAAAATCGAAATTTGATGATTAAAAAAATAAATACTAAAGTACTTTAAATGAGTATCATATAGAATTTTGATATACATATACACGTGTATACAGAAGCTAGATTTCGCGTTCATTTTTATTGGACTGAAAATCGCAGGATTAGTCTTGTTTTAGTGACTGTGGAATTGAATGAAATATAACAGATATTAATTTTAAAAATCACTGTATACTGCTTGAAGCACGTTAATCAATTTCTGCATGTGTAAACGCAAAATTTATGTTAATTTTAACATCTTAAGGAAAGAGAGCGTGCTACAACCACGTCTCCCTTATTGGTTGAATATTATTTGATTATTTTTTACAACTAAACCACATAATAATGAAGTAGCAGCAGAAAAGAAACATATGTGGCAGAGAAGTAAAATTTCATGTTTACAAACAATAGTGTTGCGATAGAACATGTGAAAGAGACATTCGAATATGTAGGAACAACACAGCGGTGTGGTGGGGGGGGGGGGGAGTTACACCGTCTATCAAATTTAAATTCTATTTAGAAACATCTAACTATATAATTCTTCCTGCATAAAATGAACATAATTAATTCATGGACAAGTTCTTTACATTTTGGTTAGTTGTTGAGACTTACAGCAATTATCGGGTATGTTAAAATGAGATGTATTTTACACAAAAAAAGTTACTCAAGTACTTTTTAAGAGGATGCTTGTTCCATTGTACATCATCAACGGTATTTCATAACTAGGATTTATAAAACATTTCTATAGTATACAAAAGTTTAAATGCTTATTTAGACTGATGGAAAATATCATGTTTGTCTTGTTTTTTATTTTTATTAACTTTAATCAATAAATAACCACCAGAAGGCGCCATTAACAGACGGTATAAGTATGGGCATAAGGAAACTCTTATGATTTGTTGTCGTGTGCATGTGTAATGTGTGAAACAACTCATTCTATAAACTTCTGGGAACGTTCGAATGCAGAGTATTGTAAGTTATTCGTTTCGTTCAAAGCAGAACTGATGAGCCGTGAATTCGGTGAAACTAGTCTGCTGCAGCGGGAGTAGTAAATGAAATGATATATTACTCCTTTACGTCACTTTTAGGCGAGAATAAGAAATTAATAAATAAAAGTATTGCAATGTAGCAAACCATAGTATATTTTATTTCAGTTGGTTAAAACAGGATATTGTTATGCGTACAAATTGCATAAACATTTAAGGATAGTTTTTAAATTTTCCACCAGGGGTTTACGTGAAAAAAAAACAAAGAGAGAGAAATTGTTATCCAATTATTTCTTACCTCGTTCACTGAACCTCTTAAAATTCAAGGAGTTATAAAAAACACACAATTCTTTGAGGATTCCACGAAGTAATGCCAAGAATAGGAAAATATATTGGTGAACCAAAGTAGCTATATCTTATGGCTTTTACAAACCGCGTTTCCTTCGAAGTAACTTTTTCTTTCAAAAGATAAAAGTTAAAAGTAGAATACCGCTCCAGAAGTAAATTACCAGCCTTCGGCTTAGATGTTTGATGAGCTATTCTCGTCTACAGCGAATACGTAAAGCCTTCTTGAATAATGCTCTTTAGTCTATTTATCAATGCCTAAAAAAAAGCGTGTGTTCCTTGTAGTTGTTTTATCGTTATGAGTACCAGTTTGAATTTTAACTTTTGATAAAACTGTAATCAGTATGTTTTGTACCACCACCTCGAATCTTGTTTTTTGTAATCAGTATTTTTTGAGTTAAATGCTATACTTACACCCTGTCCCGTTCTGAATAAATTAGAAAGCACAGAGATAGTATGGTGTTTTGTAGTGGAAAAAGTAATCACACCAGTAAGAGGGTCGGAATTATAGATATAGTCTGATTCTGACCTGATTGAATGAGGAAAGGTGACAGACTTTTAAAGTGAATATCCCCCCCATGTGCCTCTGCAGGATTATTCGCTAAAAAACAGGTTTTGATACCCGTGGTGGGAACAGCTCAGACTGCCCATTCTGTAGCTTTGTGCTTAATAATAAACAGTAAGCCAAAATACGTATTCAACATTAAGTTGTGTATAAAACTACGCGCTGATTCAGTTTACGCATGGCTGCACAAAACAACAACAACAACAAAAAAACGTGGAAAGATTACACTACTACTACTGAAATAAAGATAAATCTTTTCCAAACCAAAATTTGGACAAACACTGTATACTTACTTCAGTGTGGTTACGTTTGTCATCCACGTTACCTGGTCAACACATAGGGAAAGGTTTTTTTTTTAACTTTTACTACTACTGATGCAACTAGTAGAATTTCTCTAACATCACTTTCACACTAAGATTTAGAAATGTCAAAGGGTAATGACCCTAAAAGAAAGGGCAGTTCAAAGCCAGTTAATTGTACATTTTACGTTAACACGTACGCTATTGCGTGTAGAGTGCAAAAAAAAGCCTTTGTAATCTTAAAGAGAAATAAACACCTGATATACTTCACATACAACGACAGTGGCTTACACCTTAACCACACAGACCCACAATGTACTGTAGCATATACAACAAGGTGCTCTATCGGTCAGTATCTGTTCGATAACCAACCTGTACTTATGTTTCTGATAGTAGTAGCAGGTTTATTATTTTATTTATTTTTATTCACTTTTTTGCCGTTTTCTTTAACAACAGCAACAGTACTCAATTAAAGCAACCTAGGAGAATAGCAACAGTACCTGATTAAAGCACGCCTAGGAGAATAGCAACAGTACCTGATTAAAGCACACCTAGGAGAATAGTAACAGTACCTAATTAAAGCACACCTAGGAGAATAGCAACAGTACCAAATTAAAGCACACCTAGGAGAATAGCAACAGTACCAAATTAAAGCACACCTAGGAGAATAGTAACAGTACCAAATTAAAGCACTCCTAGGAGAACAGTAACAGTACCTAATTAAAGCACGCCTAGGAGAATAGCAACAGTACCAAATTAAAGCACACCTAGGAGAATAGTAACAGTACCTGATTAAACCACACCTAGGAGAATAGCAACAGTACCTAATTAAAGCACACCTAGGAGAATAGCAACAGTACCTAATTAAAGCACGCCTAGGAGAATAGCAACAGTCCCTAATGAAAGCACGCCTAGGAGAACAGTAACCGTACCAAATTAAAGCACACCTAGGAGAATAGCAATAGTACCAAATTAAACCACACCTAGGAGAATAGCAACAGTGCCTAATTAAAGCACACCTAGGAGAATAGCAATAGTACCAAATTAAAGCACACCTAGGAGAATAGCAATAGTACCAAATTAAAGCACACCTAGGAGAATAGCAACAGTACCTAATTAAAGCACGCCTAGGAGAATAGCAACAGTCCCTAATGAAAGCACGCCTAGGAGAACAGTAACAGTACCAAATTAAAGCACACCTAGGAGAATAGTAACAGTACCAAATTAAAGCACACCTAGGAGAATAGCAACAGTCCCTAATTAAACCACACCTAGGAGAATAGCAACAGTCCCTAATTAAACCACACCTAAAAGAATAGCAACAGTACCTAATTAAACCACGCCTAGGAGAATAGCAACAGTACCTAATTAAACCACGCCTAGGAGAATAGCAACAGTACCTAATTAAACCACGCCTAGGAGAATAGCAACAGTACCTAATTAAACCACGCCTAGGAGAATAGCAACAGTGCCTAATTAAACCACACCTAAAAGAATAGCAACAGTACCTAATTAACCACGCCTCGTAGAATAGCAACAGTACCTAATTAACCACGCCTCGTAGAATAGCAACAGTACCTAATTAAAGCACGCCTAGGAGAATAACAACAGTTTTGCAAGACAATGGTGTCTGCACGTATTAGGACCAGTTATCACTTTTATTGGCTACATGTTCGAGGCCTCCGCGAAATCATAGTGTGTAATTAATTTAATTGGAATGTACATAAAAACGCAAACAAATGTTGAATGGACGGCAACTGCGTGTTGTAGAAAGACAAGTGTAGAGAACGACGTTTCGAAAGTCTTCCGCCTTTCGTCTTCAGTCCTTTTGTGAAATAATAACACATGACGGATTGAAATGTTTGGTAAAAAATTCCCATTTCAGTATTCGAACACAGGAAGCACAACCTCTCTCAATATTTACCTTTTTGGAAGAAAGAAAAATGAAATGGTCTTTCGGAGTACTCGGTTATATACGTGGTGATAAATTCGTACAGGAAACAGGGACTTGGTGTATCTTTCAACACACTATTCATTGATTGGTGGATGTTTCTTGTTCAGCCATTTCTCTGCGGAAGTTTAAACGTCTTTGTATAGTTTACATTACTTGCTACGGTTTTTATTAGCCGGTTAAGCTACTGAATAACAAAAAAAAAAAATACAAATAGCACACTTTTAGATGTAACAATCGTATGTCATCATCTTGGGTGATGAGATGATAAAACACGTATGCCTGCTTCCTATTTTTCCTGTTCCCCTCCCCACTCACACTAGTGTGTAACTCTTGCCGAGCGTGATTTTCAGTAACAGTTTTGATTAAAAAGTTCAACTTCCATCTGTAAATACACAGTTAACCCACCAAAGTGGCCTAGTTGTAGCGATGTATATTTCCATTTTGAATGGATCTTGTGATTGGACTATACATTCGCCACAAACGAATTGTTACCCATAAGCTCGAGGTCATTTAACTCTTGAATTACCGAAGGGTCGTGGACCCCATACGCTTTTTAAAGACACTTATCTAAATTATTTATACAGAAAATTCCGTATGGTCTTATGGGTTAATGATAGAATCCTGAGTCACACACATAAAATAACAATGCCGTCAATGTTACAGTTAAGCCTACTAATTACTGAGCTTTCGGTATTTTACCGTCAATGTTACAGTTAAGCCTACTGATTAATTATCTTTCGGTATTTTACCGCCAGTGTTACAATTAAGCTTACTAACTACTTAGCTTTCGGTATTTTACCGTCAGTGTTACAGTTAAGCTTACTAATTACTTAGCTTTCGGTATTTTACCGTCAGTGTTACAGTTAAGCCTATTAATTATTAAGGTTTCGATATATATTTTGCATAGAAAGTTGTTAATTTTATCCTTTCTTTTTTTTTGAAGGGATGCAGCTTTTTTACATTGAGTGTTGTGATAGGCAAAAACATAAAACTGTTCAGTATGATGCAATACGTGTGGACTTCATTACTTTTGGCATAAGAAGTACATGTGCGATGCCCCTAGTGACATGATTGTAAGTCTTGAGGCTTATAACTCTATAAACCGGGTCTTGATATCTGTAGTGGGCACAGCACAGATAGCCCATTTTTTAGTTTTGTGCTTAACTACAAACAAACTTGAGCGATGTAAACAAGCTTCCAGAATTTAAAAGTATGGAACATAACTATGGTCGATCCACAGGGTTTTAGATACATCTTTCTTCAATGTGGTAGCTGTGAGTAGATAAAAATGCTTTTGGATCATTGTTGATAAAATTTTCATTTATCTGTCTCTTTGAGTTCCGTCTTTTGAATTGTTTTTCTGGTGTTAGAAATAGCAGAGGTTCAACCATCGTAACCCCTTTTTGTAATATACAAATGCAGACCCAGTAAGTTCATAAAAGAAACGTACACCAGGAGTCCTAACGTTCCCGATAAAAAAATTTACGATAGACGACTCTTTTTTTTTTCCTCACACTCCTCTTAATTTTTCCACCACGAATCTCAGATTAGACTTATATAAAAAGTAGCATTTCATATATATATATATATATATTTATCTGCCTCCAATCACTTCCCAGGAGGCTCATTGTTCGATACTAGAACTCATCAGCGTCGGCTGAACTGTGACAGTACAGAGGTCTAGCTAGA